>NC_057718.1:105607407-105654906 GCF_004010195.1 Chiloscyllium plagiosum | reverse complement strand
GGGGACTTATCAGCCTTCAGACCTAACAGTCTCTCCAACATCAATTCCTGGCAAATATAAATTCCATTAAGTTTAGGTCCTTCAGCCACTGTTACCTCAGGGAGATTGCTTGTGTCTTCCCCAGTGAACACAGATCTGAAGTACCAATTCAATTCTTCTGCCATTTCTTTGTTCCCCATAATATATTCCCCTGTTTCTGTCTTCAAGGGCCCAATTTTACTCTTAACCATTTTTTTGCCTTTCACGTACCTAAAAAAGCTTTTACTATCCTCCTTTATATTTTTGGCCAGTTTACCTTTGCACATCATTTTTTCTCTTCACCATCCAGAAGATCATCAACCGCCATTTCTGCCACTGCCAGCGAAATGCCACCACCAGACATGTATTCCCTTCCCCTTCCGTGTTCGCCTTCCATGTGGATCATTCCCTCCAGGACACTGGTCCACTCTTCCTTCACTGACTACACCACAACACAAACTGCCCACCCAATCCCAACCCCCCACAGCACCTTCCCTTGCAACCCCTGAAGTTGTTACACCTGCCCATTTACCTCCTCCCTCCTCAGTATCCAAGGCCCCAAACATTTTTTTAGATTAAGTTAGATTAGATTCCTTACAGTGTGGAAACAGGCCCTTCAGCCCAACCAGTCCACACCGACCCTCCGAAGAGTAACCCACCCAGACCCATTTCCCTCTGACAAATGCACCTAGCACTATGGGCACTTTAGCATGGCCAATTCACCTGACCTGCACAGCTTTGGACTGTGGGAGGAAACCCACGCAGACACGGGAAGAATGCGCAAACTCCACACAGACAGTCACCCGAGGTTGGAATCGAACATGGGACCCTGGTGCTGTGAGGCAGCAGTGCTAACCACTGAGCCACCGTGCAGGTGAGGCAGAACTTTACCTTCAGTTCTCACAATCTAGTCTACTGCATTTGCTGCTCACAGTGTGGTCTCCTCTATTTTGGGGAAACGAAGTGTAGACTGGGTGACCACTTCACAAAATGCACGGTGGCTCAGTGGTCAGCACTGCTGCCTCACAGCACCAGGGTCCCAGGTTCGAGTCCACCCTTGGGTGACTGTGTGGAGTTTGCACATTCTCCCCGTGTTTGCGTGGGTTTCCTCTGTGTGCTCTGGTTTCCTCCCTCAGTCCAAAAATGTGCAGGTCAGGTGAATTGGCCATGCTAAAGTGCCCATAGTGCTAGGTGCATTTGTCAGAGGGAAATGGGTCTGGGTGGGTTACTCTTCGGAGGGTCGGTGTGGACCTTGTTGGGCCGAAGGGCCTGTTTCCACACTGTAGGGAATCTAATCTAAAAAAAATCTAAGTTCTGCCTTCAAAAAAAGATTCTGAGTTTCCAGTTGCTTGCCACCTTAACACACTACGCTGTTCCCTGGCCAACATCTCTGTCTCACGCTTGCTGCAGTGCTCCAGTGAAGCTCAGCACAAGCTGGAAGAACAACACCTCATTTTCTGCGCGGGAACCCTATAGCCTTCAGGACTCAATATCAAGTTCAATAATTTTAGGGCCTGAACTCCCTCATGTCCTAGCCCCCTAGCCCATACCAGGCCTTGTTAACACATAGTCTGCCATTACATACTACCTATTGTTAACCATTAACAGTCTCCATTAACAGCTATTCAGCCTTCCAGCCAGATCTTAAACCTCCCCCCTCCCCCTTTCTTCTGCATATAAACCAACATTTTCCTAGCTGTCATCAATTCTGAGGAAGGGTCACTGGACCCGAAATGTTAACTTTGATTTCTCTTTATAGATGCAGCTAGATGTGCTGAGCTTTTCCAGCAACTTCTGTTTTTGAAACTGAATGGTATGGTGCATATATTGGCATGAAAGGTCACATGAGATTGCAGAGCTTTGAAGGACAACCTGCCGGCTTGGAAATATTCAATTTTTCCATTCTCTTTGTTTCCGAAGGTTAATCAATATTCGTACTGTTATATTACCCCCAGCCCAACTCACTGTGTTTTTACTTTGTGCATAAACCTTTTGTATAGCACTGTTTTAATGTGTCTTTGCAGTGACTGTCAGGCCAACAAGCCTGTAGCTAATTCCCTGTTTTTGTTGTCCCTGCCTTCTTTAAATACAGTCGACACTCCCTGTTTGTAGGGAGTGCATTCCTGAAGAATGGTGAATTTTGTAAATAGTGAACATGGCACTCTAGATCTGTGAAATACATGATGCAGGAATTAAGATTTTTCTTACTATTTCTTTAAAACCATGTATAGAAATATACATTTACAGTTAGTGAAAAGATATACAGTGAGTATTGTGCAGATACACAACTTCAGGCCGACGAGGAGAGAGGCCATTCTAGACTTGGTGCTCGGAAACGAGCCGGGGCAGGTCTCAGATCTTGTGGTGGGAGAGCATTTTGGAGATAGTAACCACAACTGCCTCACATATCTATGGAGAAGAAGAGGAATAGGCAAAATGGGAGGATATTTAATTGGGGAAGAGGAAACTATGACGCGATTAGAGATGAGTTAGGAAGCATGGATTGGGAGTAATTGTTCCATAGTAAAGGCACTATAGACATGTGGAGATTGTTTAAGGAACAGTTGTTGCAAGTGATGAATAAATATGTCCCTCGGAGACAGGCAAGAAGGGGTAAGATAAAGGAACCTTGGATGACGAGAGCAGTGGAGCTTCTTGTCAAAAGGAAAAAGGTAGCTTACATAAGGTGGAGAAAGCTAGGGTCAAGCTCAGCTCTAGAGGATTACAGGCAGACGAGGAAGGACCAAAAATGGTCTGAGGAGAGCCAGGAGGGGCCACGAGAAAGGCTTGGCAGAACGGATTAGGGAGAACACAAAGGCATTTTACACTTATGTGAGGAATAAAAGAATGGTCAAAGAAAGAGTAGGGCCGATCTGGGATAGCATAGGGAATTTGTGTGTGGAGTCTGAGGAGGTAAGGGAAGCCCTAAATGAGATTTTTGCTTCTGTCTTTACGAAAGAAACGAACTTTGTAGTGAATGAAACCTTTGAAGAGCAGGTGTGCACGCTGGAATGAATAGAGATAGGGGAAGCTGATGTGCTGAAAATTTTGTTAAACATTAAGATTGACAAGTCGCCAGGCCTGATCCAGATTTGTCCTCGGCTGCTTTGGGAAACGAGAAATGCAATTGCTTCACCACTTGCGAAGATCTTTGCATACTTGCTCTCCACTGGAGGTAATTTCTCTCTTCAAGAAAGGAAATAGGGAAATCCCCGGCAATTACAGACCAGTAAGTTTCACGTCTGTCGTCTGCAAGGTATTAGAAAGGATTCTGAGGGATAGGATTTATGACCATCTGGAAGAGCATGGCTTGATTAAATGCAGTTAACACGGCGTTGTGAGGGGCAGGTCATGCCTCACAAACCTTATCGAGTTCTTTGAGGGTGTGACTAGAAAAGTTGATGAGGGTCGAGCTGTGGATGTGGTGTATATGGAATTCAGCAAGGCATTTAATAAGGTTCCACGTGATAGGCTCATTCCGAAGGACAGGAGGAATGGGATACAGGGGAGCTTAGCTGTCTGGATACAAAATTGGCTGGCCAACAGAAGACAGCGAGTGGTAGTAAAAGGAAAGTATTCTGCCTGGAAGTCAGTGGTTTTCCACAGGGCTCCGTCCTTGGGCCTCTACGGATTGTAATTTTTATTCATGACTTGTATGAGGGGATTGAAGGCTGGGTAAGCAAGGATGCAGACGACACAAAGGTTGGAGGTGTCGTTGACAGTATAGAGGACTGTTGTAGGCTGCAGCGGGACATTGACAGGATGCAGAGATGGGCTGAGAGGTGGCAGATGGAGTTCAACCTGGATAAATGCGAGGTGATGCATTTTGGAAGGTCGAATTTGAAAGCTGAGTACAGGATTAAGGATAGGATTCTCGGCAGTGTGGAGGAACAGAGAGATCTTGGTGTGCAGGTACATAGATCCCTTAAAATGGCCACCCAAGTGGACAAGGTTGTTAAGAAAGCATATGGTGTTTTGGCTTTCATTAACAAGGGGATTGAGTTTAAGAGTCGTGAGATATTGTTGCAGCTCTATAAAACTTTGGTCAGACCGCACTTGGAATACTGCGTTCAGTTCTGGTCGCCCTATTATAGGAAAGATGTGGATGCTTTGGAGAAGGTTCAGAGGAGGTTTACCAGGATGCTGCCTGGAATGGAGGGCTTATCTTACGAAGAGAGGTTGACTGAGCTCGGACGTTTTCATTGGAGAAAAGGAGGAGGAGAGAGGACCTAATTGAGGTATACAAGATAATCAGAGGCAAAGATAGAGTCGATAGCCAGAGACTATTTCCCAGGGCAGAAATGACTAACACGAGGGGTCATAGTTTTAAGCTGGTTGGAGGAAAGTATAGAGGGGATGTCAGAGGTGGGTTTGTTACACAGAGAGTTGTGAGAGCATGGAATGCGTTGCCAGCAGCAGTTGTGGAAGCAAGGTCATTGGGGACATTTAAGAGACTATTGGACATGCATATGGTCACAGAAATTTGAGGGTGCATACATGAGGATCAGTGGTCGGCACAACATCGTGGGCTGAAGAGCCTGTTCTGTGCTGTACTGTTCTATGTTCCATGTTCACAAAGGGCAGACAAGCAAGCAGCAAGACTTTACTGTCGCAGTGTTACATTTACTTTCTTTATTTACTTCCAATCTGCTTGGACTATTCTCGAGTCTATGAAGATTCCCCAGTGACTTCACTATACAGTATTTCTTTCAGAACCTGAGGATTTTTCAGATTTTAGTCTCTATGTTTCTTGAATACTTTTTCTCTGTTAATATTAGCTACTTTAAGGCCCTCACTCTTGTAAGACCACAGGTTACTCTCTATTTCTGTTATATTCCTTGTCTTGTACCCTGAAGACAGACACAATATTTGTTGAATAACTGCCATTTCCTTACTACTCTTAATTTTTGCTGTCTATACCTTTAAAGGACCAGCATTTATTTTAGCTATAATCCATTTACTAGACTTGTAAAAGCATTTACAATTTGTTTCTATTTTCTGGCTAGTTTACCCATTCTACTTTTTCCCCACATTTTCATGTCCCTTTGGCTTCTAAAGCAGTCTTGATCAATAATGGCCACCGTGCATGCAGACGGTCTCAGTGATGTCAGGTGACTGCCACAGGTGTCAAGATGTGTCCGTTCACTGCTGACATTGCCATGTTGTGTGTGCAGTGTGTGTGTGCGCCAGTGGATGTGCCACCTTCCACTCCTTTATTAATTTGTTCTTCTAGCTCCTTAAGCATATTCATTTCAGAACTTGGGCATGAACGGCAGTGCTGGTTGGTCACACATTCCATCTGTTTTGATCTAATTTGAGTGCAGGTTGTTCCTTTACCTTTCTGATTTCTGTTCTCCTCAGAACACAGTGATTGTGTAAAATTTCTATTGCCTTTTAATTACTTGCCCTTCCACTTAGCACCTACATGCTCTTTGTAACACACGGAGGTGACATTTGAATGATTTGCAGCCTTAGTTTATTGCCATATGTTTCAGTCCATTAACCCAATCAATCTTAGCCAGCATCCACTCAGAACCTGTGCAATTTGCATTGCATTGCATTCTTGTTTGACTTGGAGTATGTTGCTTTTCAACTTCATGTGGAATTCAGTTATTTTATGATCATCTTTCTCTGCTCCCTGCTAATGGATGTTTTGATAGGGGATTACTAATTAATCTGCCTCATAGTGCAATGCTATCTCCAAAGTAGCTTCACCCCCAGCTGGTTCAACAAATTATTGCTCCTTCAAAACAATCTGAAAACTCATCTTCTGATTCAGTCTTGATGAAGATTAATGTTCCCCCTCAATTATTACACTCTTTTTTACAAGTTCTAAAGCAGAAAATGCTGATTAAACCATAACTACAATACTGTGGACTGTATGGATATCCAATTATAGGAGATTAAAGCCATAGACAATATGCAATTGTATTCACTAAAGTGATGACAAGAATTGGACTGTATTGTTATGTGGTGCATCGACTATATATATTGTGGAGCAAAAGAAGCTTGAAGAGACGAAATAAGTCATGGGGACCTTGGGAAGGCAGTGAGGCTGCTTCATGAGTTCTTAAGTAGACTGTGTAGAGGGAAACCACCAGACGTTGAAGCCAATGCCTGTGGACTGGTCTCACTTTCCAAAATTGTACAGTTTGGAAGAGGTCCATCAAACCTGTACAAACAAAATCTACTTTAAATCTACTCTAATCCCACTTTCCAGCACTGCGCCCGTAGCCTTGAATGTTTTGACATTTCCAAGTACTCATCCAAGTACTTTTAAAGGTTGTGAGGTCTTCCACCTCAACTACCATCCTTGGCAGTGCATTTCAACTTCCCCCTGCCCTCTGGTTGAAAAGAATTTCCCCAAGTCCCAATTACACCTCCTGCCTTTCACCTTATAATTATGCCTGCTTGTTATTGACTATACAACTAGAGGGAGCAGCGCTTTCTCTTCATGCTTTCCATGCCCCTCATCATCTGACAAACTTCAATCAGGATGCCTTTCCACCATTTATGATCTAAAGAAAACAACCCTAGCTTATGCAGCCTCTGTTTATAGCTGAAGTGCTCCATTGAAGAGAAACTAAAATGTAAGTACTGTTCTACAAGAGAACGTTAGAGGTTAGTAATTATGTAGTGAATAGCTCGCCTCTTGCTTGCCAAATACTATCCTCCAGGTGCAAATCAGGAGTGTGATGGAATATTCACCACTTGGCTGGATGAGTGCAGTTCCAACAACACTCCAGAAACTTTACAGCATCCAGAAAAAAGCAGCCTGTTTGATTGGCATCCCATCTAACACCTTTAACATTCATTCTGTCCATCACTGACTCACATTGACACAAGCATGTACCATCTACAGGGTGCACAACCCACTAAGTCTCCATAGACAGCAGATTCTAAATGGACAAAATCTAACGAGAAATACAAGAGCAGCACATGAATTGGAGAACCATCTCGTGCAAGTTCACCATCCTGACTTGGAAATACATTACTGTTCCTTCACTGTCACTGGGTCAAAATCCTGGAAGTCCCTTCTGAGTAACACTGTGGGTGCACCTACAGCACATGGAGTGCAGCGATTCAAGGGACAGCTCACCACACCTCCTCGAGGGTAATTAGCAATAAATATCTAGCTTGTGACATTCGCAAGCCTTGAATGATAAACAGTATCTGGTTGTTGTAGATGAATAGGAGAAAAATGAAATATGATTTTATTTTCCTCCCAGTAAACGATCCTTGGCTAGTCAATCCTCAGTATGCAAATGTGGAAACATTTGATGATCCAAGATCTGCTTTCCTTTTTCAGTGCAACACAGTTGTGGAAGCATATTGCGAGACAGTTATTTTTAATTCATATACCTCTATACTGCAAAGTCTTTCACAGGGTGTTTTTAGTAGTCCCGTTATTAACCAAAAGTGGAAAAAATAATTATGATCTCGTTGATTTAATGCATACATAATAGTTTGCAATTGAACTAAAACCATGATTGAGGTTATCTGGGAAAATCTGCCCAATATTAGTTTTTAGCATTTCTTGCTATTTATGATACAGTCACACTTTTATAATAATGTCTGCAAACAGAATATTACTTACTGATATGTTCAGTGTAAAATAAACAGGTTTTAATGAATTTAACATTTTTATCTTTAAACAGAGAATGGCAACAAGACAGGAAGAACTGAAAGAGCGAGCAAGACTCCTTCTGGAACAGGCGAGGAGGGATGCAGCTTTAAAAGGAGGAAGTAAACAGTCAGCTATCCAATCAGTAATATCAACTCGCAACAAACAGCTAAATGAGGTAACAGTTTTACATTGCAGTTACTGGGACAATGTCAAATCGAAGCAGACCTCTGATGACATTGCTGACTCTATTTGTTCCAAGCATTTTGCTGGCATTTAGCTGATCAAATTTCATCTACCACTGATTATCCCAATTGCACATTTTGTCTAATTGCTACTTTAGGTCCCTGGGTGCTTCATCTCTTTCAACAGCCAATCCCTCTAATTAGTATCATCAGCAAACATAATCAGTTTACATTAGGATTCTGTGTCTTAAACTGTTGCTGTAGATCAGAAACAGCAGGAACCCCATCACCAAGCCCTAGGGCACTCCATTCCCTATTAACACCTTCCACCCCAGCTCCTCCATTACGTTACACCCTCTGCTGCTTTCTTTCATTCAACCAGTTCCTTTCCGTGAACTCAAACTGCTTTTGATGTCAGAAGCCATGTTCATTAGCAGCCATATCATCTTAGTCATGCCATGGTAATAATACTGATAGAAAGCTTGTGGCATTGTTTACTGTAAGTGTGAAGTGACACTGTTTTATGACTTGTAAAGCACAACGTAGTATTCTGCTACATTGAAACTCTTTAAGGTTGTAAAGTCATTTGCTGATAAATAAACATTGGGTGAGTTACTATTTAGGTTACCATGACTTGGAGGTGCCGGCTTTGGACTGGGGTGGACAACGGTAAAATTCTCACAACACCAGGTTATAGTCCAACAGGTTTATTTGGAAGCACTAGCTTCGGAGTACCGGTCCTTCACCAGGTGGTTGTGGAGGTTAAGATCATGCTCACGGAACAAAGGAGTTCGGTGTCATGGAGAGAAAGGATTCTGGGTAATCCAAGATGGAGGACAGGAAAAGTTTCCATCTGTAACAGCTGCTCTTTTTTTTGAGATATTTTAGGTGTTGGAGGTGATTTCCTCGAATTCCAGGAGCAGTCATTACTGTTTTATATGCTGTTGCATTGTTTTGGAACTTTGGAAAAACAAATCAAAACAACAGCAGTTTTAAAAGGGAGAAGAACAGACGAAGGAAGCACATAGTGAGGTCAGTGCAGGAAGGAGAGAAAAAGGCATTTCGATGGTATATGAATAGGAAGGGTTTGGAGGGATATGGGCCGGGTGCTGGCAGGTGGGACTAGATTGGGTTGGGATATGTGGTTGACATGGACGGGTTGGACCAAAGGGTCTGTTTCCATGCTGTACGTCTCTATGATTCTATGTGATACATTAAACAATCTTAGATTAAAACTTTCATGTTTTATATTGGCATATGTTGGTTTCTATGCAAAAGTGAGGACAGCAGATGATGGAAACCAGAGTTTAGATCAGAGTGGTGCTGGAAAAGCACAGCAGGTCAGGCAGCATCCGAGGAGCAGGAAAATCGACGTTTCGGGCAAAAGCCCTTCGTCAGGAATGATTCCTAATGAAGGGCTTACGCCCAAAACGTCAATTATCCTGCTCCTTGGATGCTGCCTGACCTGCTGTGCTTTTCCAGCACCAGTCTGATCTAAACATATGTTGGTTTCTGTTCTTTGATATCAAATCTTAGAATAGTTACCACATAAAAGGAAGACATTTGGGCTGTCATGTCTCTTCTGGCTCTCTGCAAGTACAATTCAGCTAGTCTGATTGCACACTTTCTCTGAGGCCCTTCATTTTATTTCTTCAAATAATTATCTTGTCCCATTTTGAAAATTTTGATAGAATCTATCTTCACCACACTCAGGCAGTACATTCCAGACCCTAATCACTCAAGCAAACCTGCCTCCACCACACTGTCAGATGATACATTGCAGATCCCAACCTTTCGCATGAAAAGTTTATTCTCATGTTGCCATTGGTCCTTTTGCCATTCATCTAAAATCGGTGTCCTCTGTTCCCATTGGTGGGCAAGTGAGAACCAGTTTCTCCCATTGTAGTCTGTTGAGAATACTTATGATTTTGAATACTTCTATCAAAGGTCCTCTCGCCTTCTCTAAGGACAGCTGCCCTAACTTTTCCAATGTATCCTTTAAACTGAAGTCTCTCATCCCTGGAGCCATACTTGTAAATCTTTTCTGTACCTTTTCTGGTGCATTGACATTTGTCCTAAAGTGTCATGCCAAGAATGTTTGATAAAGGCTCATCATAATCTCTATTTTTGTACTGCATGCCTCTATTTATTAAACTTAACATCCCATGTGACTTATTAATATAGTTTCAACCTGTTGTGTCACCTTCAATGATTTATGTACATATACCTCAAATTCCCTTTGCTTCCACACCATTTAGTGTTGTACCCTTTATTACATATTGCCTCCCTTCATTCTTCCTGAAAGGCTGTTGTTTTACACAACTACACTGAATTTCTTCTTATTGTCAGCCCTTTCCACCAACTTATGTCCTCCTGAATTCTGTCTGTCCTACTTGTAGTTCACTATACTTCCAAATTCTGTGTCATCCTCAACCTTTGAATTTATGCTTTTCACAACAATGTCCAGGTCATTTAATATAGATAAAGAAAAACGATGGTCCCAATTCTGATCCTGGGGAATCCCACTTCATATCTTCCTCCAGCCCCAAAAGCAATGATTTGCCACTACTCTCTGTTTCCCAATACTCAGATAGTTTTGTTTCCATCCAATGTCCAATTTAGATACTTTATAAATCAACTTGTTCAGCGATGTTATTTTGCAGGTCTGGAACAGGAGGGACTTGAGCCCAGATCTCTTGGCTCAGAGGTAGGGATACTACCACAGCACTACAAGAATCCCTTTGATGTCCGTTTTATTCCATGAGGTTTCATTTTACCTGTTATGTAGTTCTTTTTCAAATGCATTTTGGAAGACCATCTGCACCAGATCAACAGCATGATGCTTATCACTAAACTCAATCAAGTTACTTAAGTGCAATTAGTCCTTAACAAATCCAAATTGGTTTTCCTTAATTAATTCAACTCATCTAAATGGCTATTAATTTTGTTCTAATTCACATTTATATAATTTTCCTCACCACGGAGGTTAAACTCACTGGCCTGTAGTTGCTTAACTTATCGTTGAATCCTTCTGAGCCAGGTGACCCAGGTTCATATCCTTCAGAGGCATGTAATAGCATCTCTGAACAATTTGATTAGAAAATATCTGTCCTTGAACCAATCTTTTGAACACTGGTGTAACAGTGCAATTATCCCATCTTTTGGCACCATCCGTACCTAAGGAGGATTGCAATATGGTATGATCAGTGTGTCTCTAATTTGCACACTTATTTCCCCAAGTATCCTTGGTTTCAGATATTCTCATCTTGGTAAATTTAAGTACAGCCAGGCTTTTCTATTAATTAATTTTGAGCTGTCCAGTGTTTCAACGACCTTATGTCACTCTGGCTTTGGTAGTGTCTATTTTCTTAGTGAAGACAGAAAGTATTCATTCAGTACCTTATCCAAGCCCTCTGACTTTGTGCAGAAATCCCCTTTTTGGTCCCTAATTAGGGATTCCTGAAGAAGGGCTTATGCCCGAAACGTCGATTCTCCTGTTCCCTGGATGCTGCCTGACCTGCTGCGCTTTTCCAGCAACACATTTTCAGCTCTGGTCCCTAATTAGCTCTTTTTTGGAAACTAGCTACTTTAGGAATGTTATAGTGTTTCACGTGCAACGTGTTACTGTATTGCTAACATGGAGTAATTGAATGTCCTAAATTTAATTTTTGTGGCATCTGAGTTCTTTGCTTCTCCAAACAGAGAGCAGGTTGTTAAATTCTATCAGAATATGTTACACCTTTTGGCAGGGATATGGAGGAGAGGGTTTTGTTAAAATGCTTGCAAACTGTGTGCTCTGGAAAGGCTGATTTTCTCGAGAATTACAACGAAATGTACCTCAACTAAAGGTCTGTAACTGCTTTTCCCAGGCTGGAACATGACATGGTTTATGCTATTAGCTTTTTATATAAAATAACCAACTGCCTCACTAGTTTCAAGATTTTCCACTTCAGTGGGATAGTCAATGTTGTATTACAGAGACCCCTGTTCATCACCAAGCTGTTAAGCCATTAAAATTCCAAACATTTATTTTAAAGAATATAATTTAACTTCAGTCTTTTGCATCCACTCTACTGTTGTACTTGTCTGATGTTGAGTATTCGTATGGCTGCAATTTCCAGTTAAAATGGAGAAATCTGAAGTCATCATCTTTGCCACCCGCTGTACAAACTCTGCATTCTTATTACTATCAATTTCTCCCCTACTCCCCATTTAGCCACAGAAAATGATTTAAACTAAATTATTTATGTTATTAAAATTTGATTTCCCCAAAACATGGGGCTATGAATCTGGTACACAGTTGTCGTTCATTTGGCTGTTAACTGGCTTGCTCAGGCCACACTTTTGTGGGCAGGAAGCATAGAAACCTTGTCATTAAGGAGTTTGCTGCTTGATTTATTGCCTTAGGTGAACAGGTTTGCATCAGGAGTGGATACAGGAATCATTTAGAAATTGGAATGTTTTATTTAAATGCGGATCTTGTATTGCTTGCAGAGCCAGTTTTCAATTTTAGAATGCCCTGACACTTCACTCTATGTGCTGAATATAGGCGTTGGGAGGTCACGTTGCAGCTGTACAGGGCATTGGTTCGGCCACTTTTGGAATATTGTGTGCAATTCTAGTCACCTTCCTATCAGAAGGATGTTGTGAAACTTGAAAGGGTTAGGAAAGGATTTACAAGGATGTTGCCAGGATTGGAGGGTTTGAGCTAAAGGGAGCAGCTGAATAGGTTGGGGCTGTTTTACCTCTGAGACTGAGGGGTGACCTTGAAGAGGTTTGTAAAATCCTGAGGGGCATGGATAGGATAAATAGACAAGGTATTTTCCCTGGGCTGGGGAGTCCAGAACTAGAGGGCATAGGTTTAAGGTGAGATGGGAAAGATTTAAAATGGATCTAAGGAGCAACTTTTTCACACAAAGTGGTGCGTGTATGGAATGACCTGCCAAAGTAAGTGGTGGAGGCTGGTACAATTACAACATTTAAAAGGCATCTGGATGGGTTTATGAATAGGAAAGGTTTAGAGAGATCTGGGCCAAGTGCTGGCAAATCAGACTAGATTAGGTTAGGATATCTGGTCAGCATGGACGAGTTGAACCGAAGGGTCTGTTTCCGTGTTGTACATCTCTATGACTAGGGCTGCTTGATGGTAGAAATTGCCCTCACTTACAGTATTTAAATAAATCACTACACTGTTAGTTGTTGGTTTCTCATTTCAGCATGCTGATTAACTTGTGTGGTTTATCACTCTGGAATGTTCACTTTGTTTAAGCAGCGAGTTATCTCTGTGTCACATTTTTATTAGCTGACTCTCATTGCTTGGCTGCAGTCATGTGTGGTCTAGCAGAACTGCCTCTACTGGCAAGTGAGTAAGACAGCATTAAGAGAAAGAGGGGACTGCAACAGGTGGCTGTATCTCTAAGGAGCTCCATAGATCTCAGCAATTTTACTCAGGAGCGATATCTCAGACACAGTAAAAACAAAGATGTTGAAGAAACTAGGCATCAATGTTCCCTGAAAAATGTAGGGACTTTGTGTTGTGTAAGATGTTAGGCAAGAACTCCTTTTCTTCAAATTTTAATGCATTTAAATCCTTTTGCCTGTATGATATTTAACCTTTAGCAGGTCCTGC
The DNA here is from genome assembly GCF_004010195.1 of Chiloscyllium plagiosum. Taxonomy (NCBI): domain Eukaryota; kingdom Metazoa; phylum Chordata; class Chondrichthyes; order Orectolobiformes; family Hemiscylliidae; genus Chiloscyllium; species Chiloscyllium plagiosum. Next base: position 105,641,450 of record NC_057718.1, on the reverse strand, counting down.
GCAGAAAAACACAGTCATTGTAGTGCCCCCCACCCCCACATTTAGTCCTGAAGAAGGGGTAATACTCAAAATGTTGACTTCTCCACCTCCTGATGCTGCCTGGCTTGCTATGTTCTTCCAGCCTCCTGTTTGTCCACAGTCACTAACTACTTCGAGACAACATGGCTCAGCCAGTTGGGTGGCTTCTATGGAAAGATGCAGTTAAGGTCTCAAGTCAGATATAATTCAGATGTGAACCTTGACAGTGGATGGCAGCAATATATTAAGGTGACACAGCCGAATTTAATCCTGGCCTTCCTGTGTATTAATTTACATGCATTTTCCACAATTGGTGCTGATCAGAAGCAGGGATCCTGTTGAATTTGCTGAGGCCAATCTGGGTGCAATGTCCTGCTGTAACACTGCATAGGTTGGGGTTCAAACTGAACCTTTCCTGGTCAGCTACTCACAAGATAAGTGAGTCGGGTTACCTAGAAACAGAATGACATTCTACATGATGAACACTTAACATTTTTAAGCATTGAGTAATTAAGTCATGAATTTAAAACACAAAATTGCAGAATGTATCAATAAAATAAATACAAGCAGGTGAGAATAGGAATTGTTTGTAGTGGCAACATTTGATGCTTTATCAGGTTTGTAAATTTGGGAGTGCTGCACAGAAAAATGTCATATTTTACAACCAAATACTGGTTGAAATAGTCAATAAAACCTACAGTTGCAAAATTGTGGTGCAAAACGCAAATGAAAACCGAAAGCAGTGGTAAGTGGCATTTCATTTTACCTGCAAGTTTAAGTCTAATTTTGTTCCTTTTAAAAGGTATGTTTGGTTAATCTTTGCTTTTATGCAAGACTGCATACAGTCTTTGAAATGCATTATTTGAAGATTACAGTTAAAATGTATGATTAAAGTGTTCTGCTTCCTTGTGATATAAATTCAGAATCGGAACTTTTATCTCCAGCTTCATTTTTTCTTACATAAATGAAACCTATTCTATTTCAGACACACAGGCTGTTTGGTGGGTGATAATGTTAAACGGTATTGTTGAAGTATAGTTGATATTCCAAGAGGAGGGTTGCACCATATAATAAAATCGACAAGGGCATATTATAGAGGGCACGAAAGTATTATAGTGAATTGGGTGGAAAAAAATACAGTTTTTCAGACAGTGATTTAATAATGCCATCAAAAATAAGGACAAATAAATATTTGTACTAGTTACATAAGTATTAAAGTTTGTGTATAAATTGTTCAATGTCTGCACACTGTCATTAAAAGTATGAACAGAATGTCGAAAGCAAACTGTAATTTTACAGTTTACAAGCCAGGTATCCCAATTAAAGACAATGCATTTGTTTTAAACTAATGGGCAATTGTTTTTAAATATTTTAATATTACACATTAGTTCATCTAGACGTAAAGGCACTTTGAGTATTCAGTCATATATATATATATATATATTATATATATATATAATTGAATACTCCTGATCTTTTATTTGGTACTTTCTTCCCATTTAATCATCTGTTAATTTTCAAATAAATGTACTGGCAGAGGATATCAGTGTGCATTATGTACCCAATAGCATTAATCCAATGTTTTTATCTATTTCTGATAATTTCCATATAATCATTTGTGCTTTTCTGAGAACTATTTCTTGAGAATAGTTATTTTCTACACTCGCTGGATAGATCTTTACAGGCCAACAGTTTGGGGCCAGCACAGATTCTCAGCCTGAACAGATATCCAGACAGACTTTACCCTTCGATACCTGGTCACTGGGGGCATAATACAGGTGGCTGCTTTGAACTTTAGCTGCTGTAATACAGTAAAAGGAGTTGAGATTTGCCCAGGAGCATCTGCTACTGCAAAAGGTGAAGGATATCAATGGTCAGTAGGAGACTGGACTTAGAAATTGAAGCACTTGGGAGAAGGAAGAATCTTGCTTAAAGTAGGAACGTTTCTGATAAACATCATGCACGGATGTTATTTCCTGGACTCCAGGCACCATCTTTTATCCAACCTGCTAATCTCTGATCACCAACAGACTCTATGTCTCTGCAGAACATCTGCAATGTAAACAGATAAAATTGCTTAATTAGGATTCCATCTTACATGTAAAAGATTAGAATTGTCAGTCACTACCACTCACAAAAAGAAATTTGGACCTTTCTTCTAAATATGACAACAGCTCAGATATATGCAGGTTCTGGCTAAAGAACCTCCAGCTTTCTTTTTGTGTCCCTTAAATGCACTTGGGGTGGGTGGCACATCTACAAATAGGATGGTCTACACCTGAACCAGAGGGGTACCAATATCCTGGGGGGTGGGGGAATTGGCTAATGCTCTTCAGGAGTGTTTAAACTAATTCAGCAGGAGGATGGGAACCTGAATTGTAGTTCCAGTGTACAGGAGATTGAGAGTAGTAAGGTCATAAATAAGGTCCCAAGGTCGCAAGAGTGTACCGGCAAGCAGGAAGGTGGTTTGAAAAGTGTCTGCTTCAAAACCAGGAGCATCTGGAATAAGGTAGGTGAACCTGCAGCGTGGATTGATACCTGGGACTTCAATGTTGTAGCCATTTTGGAGACATAGAGCAGGGACAGAAATGGTTGTTGCAGGTTCTGGGGTTTAGATGTTTCAGTAGGAGGGGGAGATATGGTATTGCTAGTCAATGACAGTATTACGGTGGCAGAAAGGACATTTGATGAGGACTCGACTGCGAGGTAGTGTGGGCTGAGGTTAGAAACAGAAAAGGAGAGGTCACCCTGTTGGGAGTTTTCTATAGGCCTCTGAAAAGTTCCAGAGATGCAGAGGAAAGGATTGCAAAGATGATTCTGGATAGAAGTGAGAAAAAAAGGGTAGTTGTTATGGGGGACTTTAATTTCTTAAATTTACTGGAGATGCTATCATTCAAGTACTTTAGATGGGTCAGTTTTTGTCCAATGTGTGCAGGACGGTTTCCTGACACAGTATATAGATAGGCCAACAAGAGGCAAGGCCACATTGGATTTGGTACTGGATAATGAACCAGGCCAGGTGTTAGAATTGAGTGTAAGTGAGCACTTTGGTAATAGTAGGAGAAAATGAGGACTGCAGATGCTGGAGATCAGAGCTGAAAAATGTGTTGCTGGAAAAGTGCAGCAGGTCAGGCAGCATCCAAGGAGCAGGAGAATCAATGTTTTGGGCATAAGCCCTTCTTCAGGAATGGAGATGTGGCTGTGGTAGCGAGTCTATTTGAGGACGTGGCTGAAGAGCTTCAGGGCAGAGGAGATGACCTGGGGGGTGCAGTGAGAGAGGGACTCACTGAAATCCTTGTAGAGGGAGGAAGAGACCTTCTTCAAGGAAGGCGTCCTTGCAAGAGGATTCGCAGTAGGTTAAAATCAACTAGAAGAAAGTGAGAACTGCAGATGCTGGAGATCAGAGCTGAAAAATGTGTTGCTGGAAAAGCCATTTTGGAGACATAGAGCAGGGACAGAAATAGTTGTTGCAGGTAATAGTGACCACAATTTTTTAGGATTAATCCTTGGCACGTCGTGGGCCAAAAGGCCTGTTCTGTCTGTACTTTTCTATATTCTATGTTCTACCATTTTTATTGTGTTTACTTTACGGGTGGAAAAGGATAGGTAGATATTGCAAGAGTTATAGCATGGGAAAGGCAATTATGATGCGATTAGGCAAGATTTACGATGCATAGGATGGGGAAGGAAACTGCAGGGGATGGGCACAATTGAAAGTGGAGCTTGTTCAAGGAGCAGCTACAGTGTGTTGTTGATAAGTACGTACCTGCCCGGCAGGCAGGAAATGGTCGAGTGAGGAAACCATGGTTTACTAAAGAATTGAATCTCTTGTCAAGAGGAAGAAGGAGGCTTATGTAAAGATGAGGGTGTGAAGTCTCAGTTAGGGTGTTTGAGAGTTACGGTTAGCCAGGAAGAACCTAAAGAGAGAGCTAAGAAGAGCCAGGAGGGGACGTGAGAAGTCTTTGGCAGATAGGATCAAGGAAACCCTAAAACTTTATTTTAGTCCTGACATACCTATAGAATGACTAGAGTAAGATTAGGCCCAATCAAGGACAGCAGTGGGAAGTTGTGCATAGAGTCAGAGGTGATAGGGGAGGCTCTAAATGAATATTTTTCATCAGTATTCAAGCAGGAAAAAGACTGTTGTTGAGGAGATACTGAGATACAGGCTATTAGAGTAGATGGGATGAGGCTTATTAGGAGGAGGTGTTAGTAATTCTGGAAAGTGTGAAAATGGATAAGTCATTTGGGCTGAATGGGATTTATCCTAGGATTGTCTGGGAATTGAGGGAAGAGATTGCAGAGCCTTTGGCTTTGCTCTTTATTGTCGTCATTGTCTACAGGAATAGTGCCGGAAGGTGGAGGATAGCAAATGTTCCCTTGTTCAAGAAGGGGAGTAAAGACAACCCTGGTAATTATAGACCAGTGAGCCTTACTTCTGTTGTGGGCAAAGTTTTGGAACAGATTGTAATAGATAGCATTTGTAATCATCTAGAAAGGAAAAATTTGATTTGGAATAGTCAGCACTGTTTTGTGAAGGTAGGTTTTTTTTTAGATTACATTACAGTGTGGAAACAGGCCCTTTAGCCCAACAAGTCCACACCGACCCGCCGAAGCGCAACCCACCCATACCCCTACATTTACCCCTTACCTAACACTATAGCAATTTAGCATGGTCAATTCACCTAACCTGCACATCTTTGGACTGTGGGAGGAAACCGGAGCACCCGGAGGAAACCCACGCAGACACGGGGAGAATGTGCAAACTCCACACAGTCAGTTGCCTGAGGCGGGAATTGAACCCGGGTCTCAAGCGCTGTGAGGCAGCAGTGCTAACCACTGTGCTACTGTGCCACCCACAAACTTTGTTGAGTTCTTTGAGAAGGTGACCAAATAGGTGGATGAGGGTAAAGCGGTTGATGTGGTATATATGGATTTCAGTAAGGCGTTTGATAAGGTTCCCCATGGTGGGCTGTTGCAGAAAATACAGAGGCATGGGACTCAGAGTGATGTAGTGGTTTGGGTCAGAAATTGGCTAGCTGTAAGAAGACAGAGGGTGGTGGTTGTTGGGAAATGCTCATCCCGGAGTTCATTTACTAGTGGGGTACCGCAAGGATCTGTTTTGGGTCCACCATTGTTTAGGGTGGGGTGTTAAAGTGGCGTAGAAGGATGGGTTAGTAAATTTGCAGGTGACGCTTTGTGGACAGTGCAGAAGGATGTTGCAGGTTACAGAGGGGCATAGATAAGCTGCAGAGCTGGGCTGAGAGGTGGCAAATGGAGTTTAATGTGGAAAAGTGTGAGGTGATTCACTTTAGAATGAGTAACACTAATACAGAATACTGGGCTATGAACAGAGAGATCTCGGTGTGCATAGATTCTTGAAAGTTGCCACCCAGGCTGATAGGGTTGTTAAGAAGGCATATGGTGTGTTAGCTCGTTTAGGTAGAAGGATTGAGTTTCAGAACTATGAGGTCATGTTGCAGGTGTACAAACATCTGGTGCAGCCGCACTTTGAGTATTGTGTACAGTTCTGGCCACCACATTTTAGGAAGGATGTGAAAGCTTTGGAAAGGATTCAGAGGAGATTTACTAGACTGTTGCCTGGTATGGAGAAAAGTCTTATGAGGAAAGGCTGAGGGACTTTAGGCTGTTTTCATTACAGAGAAGAAGGTTGAGAGGTGACTTAATAGAGACATACGAGATGATCAGAAGATTAGATCAGGTTGACAGTGAGAGCATTTTCCTCGGATGGTGATGGCTAGCACGAGGAGTTATAGCTTTAAATTGAGGGATGATAGATATAGGACAGATGTCAGAAGTAGATTTTTTACTTGGAGAGTAGTAGGGGCATGGAACACCCTGCCTGTAACAATCATAGGCCCGCCAACGTTAAGTCGAGTGTGTGGTGCTGCAAATGCACAGCAGGTCAGGGCAGCATCTGAGGAGCAGGAGAATCGACAGTTTGGGCTTCCTAATGAATATCTGCAGTCCTCACTTTCTCCTAGCCAACTTTAAGGGCATTTAAATAGTCGTTGGACAAACATATGGATGCGAATGGAATTGTGTAAGTTAGATGGGCTTCAGATTGGTTTCACAGGCCAGCGCAGCATCGAGGGCTGAAGGGCCTGTACTGCGCTTAATGTTCTATCTTCTACAGCAGACAGAGACAGATAGTATAGAATGAATAAAGAAAAGGGGAAAAGATGAGAGAAATTGTTTTCAAAGCTGAGCAGATAGACAATATCACTTCAGCTCTGATGAAAAGTCATCTACACTCAAAACATTAGCTCGCTTTCTCTCCATGGATGCTGTCTGACCTACTGTGATCTCCACAATTTGTTGTTTTCATACAGATTCCCGCATCTGCAGTAATTTTCTCCAAGAAAGTATCTGGGATTCAGGCTGTTGGTGGCAGATGGAGAACTCCCCTCTGAACTACAAAGTGGATATATGCGCAGATAGTATTTGATCAGCAGAACGTACAAGGGAAGTTTAAAAAAAAAGAGAGATTACATCAATCAAAGACTAAGGAATGTTCAGTGAAGTTTGATGTCCACAAGTCACTTAATGTAACAGCCACTGTAAAAGGGAATATATCAATCGCATTGTCCAACTGCAGGGTGATGTATTACCAGACACCTCCCTTACCCATGGGACATGACAAAGATTTCAGGAAAAATTCTACCATTCAGATTAATATTTTCAACAAAATATGAGAAATGAACATCTAATTAGAACTGTAGCTCAAAAAAAAACTATGTACAGTATTACATCCCTTTTGCATCAGAAATCCAGTGAGGCACAAATTTATGCCTTTTAACAAAGGTGGATCATAACTTATTCTCTAAAATGACTTCTATCACTAATAGTGATGAAACTAAATCAAAATTTAAAATATATTGTGAGGACAGGTTCATTGAAACACGTCACCATAGCTACGATAAAGCAAAATAAAATCTGTAGCAAAAACATGCTGGAGAAATTCAGCAGATCTGGCAGCAACATCTGTGGAGAGAGCAATGGCATTAACATTTAAGTTCTGTAACCCTGCTTCAGAACTGAAAGCTGTATTTATCGTGATGACGAGACAATTTTCAGGACTGGTGATGGTGGGAAGGAGTGAGCAGATAGGTGCAAAAGTTCAGCAGGTCTGGCAGCATCTGTGAAGAGAAATCACAGTTAACGTTTCAGGTCCAGTGACCTTTCCTCAGAATTGATGATAGCTAGGAAAATGTTATGGTTTATATGCAGAAGAATGGGGGGTGTTAATGATCTAGACAAAAGTGAGAACTGCAGATGCTGGAGATCAGAGTCAAGATTAGAGTGGTGCTGGAAAAGCATGGCAGGTCAGGCAGCATCAGAAGAGGAGGAAAATCAATGTTTTGGGCAAAAGCCCTTCATCAGGAATGAATGACGATCTGGCTGGGAGGCTGAATAGCTGTTAATGGAGACTGTTAATGGCTAACAATAGGTAGTATGTAATGGCAGACTATGTGATATCAAGGCCTGGTGTGTGCGCTCGGAGGCTAGGACATGGGGGAGTTCAGGCCCTAAAATTATTGAACTTGATATTGAGTCTGGAGGGTTGCAAAGTCCCCAAGTGGAAAATGCATTGTTGTTCTTCCAGCTTGCGCTGAGCTTCACTGGAGCACTGCAGCAAGCCTGAGACAGAGAGGTTGGCCCGGAAACAGGGTGGAGTGTTAAAGTGGCAGGCAACTGGAAGCTCAGGGTCTTTGTTGTGGGCAGTACATAGGTGTTCTGCGAAGCAATCACACAGACTTGTTTCCCCAGTGTAGAGGAGACCACATGCAGTAGTTTAGATTGTGAGAACTGCGGGTAAAGTGCTGCTTCACCTGGAAGATATGCTGGGGCCCTAGGAGGGAGGAGGTAAATGGGCAGGTGTTACACCTTCAGCGGTTGTAGGGGAAGGTGCTGTGGCGGGAGTGTTGGGAGTGAAGAAAGAGTGGATCGGGTGTCCCAGAAGGCAGACAAAGGAAGAGAGGGGAATATGTGTCTGGAGGCGGTGGAAATGGTGACTGATGATCTTCTGGATGTGGATGCTGATGGGATGGTAGGTAAGGACAAGGGGAACCCTATCACTGTTGCGGGAGGGAAGAGAGGGAATGGGGCCGAGGTCCAGGAGATGGATTGGACCCAGTTGAAGGCCCTGTCAACAGCAGTGCTGGGGAATCCATGGTTGAGGAAGAAGGTGGACATTTTGGAGGCTCCTTTGTTTAAGTTGACCTCATCAGAACATATGCGATGGAGACAGACGAGCTGAGAGAATAGAATGGAGTCTTTACAGGAAACAGGGTGCGGGGATGTATAGTCCAGGTAGCTGTGGAAGTCGATGGGTTTATAGTGGATATTAGTTGTCAGTCTATCCTCAGAAATGGAAACAGATGTCAAGGGAGGAGGAGTCTAAGATAGACCAGGGTGGGATGGAAATTGGAACTAAAAGCAATTAACGTTTCCAATTCTGGATGAGAAAGGGAAGTAGCATCGATATATTGGAGAAAAGGTTGTGGGTGGGGGCCAGAGTAGGACTGGAACAAGGAATGTTCCACATATCCGACTACCTGTTGTTAACCACTAACAGTCTCCATTAACAGCTATTCACTCTTCTAGCCAGATCATTATCATTTTTTTTCTCTCTGTTTGGGCTGTTCCTCTCTGTTTGGGCTCTATCCCTAACTATTATTTACTCCTTACCACCCTCCCCTGACCTACGTTTTGCACATAAACTGACATTTTGCCAGCTACCATCAGTTCTGAGGAAGGGTCACCGGGCCCAAAACATTAACTTTGATTTCTCTTCACAGATACTGCCAGACCTACTGAGCTTTTCCAGCAACTTCTGTTTTTGTTTCTGATTTAACAGCATCTGCAGTTCTTTCAGTTTTTGAGAGCAAGTGAAAATGGGTTGGCTGTGCTGAAAATAATCCATGTTATAACAAGACCTATGGTGTGTAGGTGGGTAAAAGGCATAGAAGATGTTCAGAATTGTTGAATTCGATACGGAGTCCTGAGGGCTAAGTGCCCCAAGCAGAAAATGCGATTTTGTATCTCCAGCTTGTGCTGAGCCACGGTGGAGCACTACAGTAAGCCAGAGACACAAACGTTGGCATAGGAACACAGTGGTAAGTTTACGTGGCAGGCAAATGGAAGCTTGGAATCAGTTTTATGAACAGATGTAGGTATTCTACAGATTGGTCACCAGTCTGTGTTTTGTCTCCCCAAAGTAGGGGAGACCACATTGTGAACCTAGCTGTGTATTGATACCGTGACCCCCTCCAACCCATACACTAGTGGCTATATACGACAAACGGATAACAAAAACACTTGATCTGCTGGTTTTGAACTGTTTCTTCAAAAAAGCTACAATAACAGATAGATAAGTATTATATCAGAGGTTATTTGAACTTGATGAAAATTTCGCAGGGTACAACAGATGATTTGCTGTTCAAGTACCTTGAAGTGTTATATGGGGAGGCGGATTGGAAAGGTTGATGTGTGGCCAGAATGGAATAGAAATCTTAGCACAAAAACTTTGCTTTCATTTGTAGATTGAGAGTATTTCTTGTAACAAGCTCCTTGAGGCATTTAATTAAAAGAATGCATTTTATGGCCAGGCAGAAGGTCTGTGAAAGGAAGTGCACTTACTTAATGGGTTGAATGGCGTTAGAAACTTAGAATTCCAACAGTGTGGAAAGAGGCCTTTTGGACTACCAAGTCTGCACCAACCCTCCAAAGAGCATCCCACCCAGACCCGGCCCTGTCACCATAACTTCTCATTTAGCTTGCACATCCCCAGACACTATGGGGCAATTTAGCATGGTCAGTCCACCAAACCTGAACACCTTTGGACTGTGGAAGGAAACTGGAGCACCCAGAGGAAACCCACACAGACACAGGGAGAATATGTAAACTCCACATAGACAGTCAGCCAAGACTGAAGTTGAACCCAGGTCACTGGCGCTGTGAGGCACCAGTGCTAACTATTGAGTCAGTGTTGCCCTTAATTAATCAATAGTTTCTTACTTTAAAATATTAAATAAAATGTTACTCAAAAGCAAATGCTAAGAGTAAGGTCAAAAAGGATGGAGTTGGAAGCAAAGTACCTTCAGATGCAAAACTTCAGTCACTGCTCAGACATTGCTTAAATTTTATTTAAATAATTTATTTTGTAAGAAAGAAAAACAACATTATAGAAACCAGAAATTTATTTTTAAAAATTTTAACTAATGAACCCACATAAAATCCACAATCCACAAGTTGAAGTTTTACGTTATCTGTTAAGCAGCATCATTCCTAGCTTAGTTATTTATCTTTAATAATACCATATTATTCAGGATGCTACTCAAAGGTACCATTGAAATTCCCGTGATTGTTTTAAAGAGCAAAATTTATAAATAGGATTGAACACTCATTAAGACCATTGATTTGGGCGAGAAAAACTTGAACTGTGTAATCCTTTAAGTGAGGTGAAGATCTCCCAGAATTATGGATAATAGTTCAAATAATTTATGATTTTGGTATTTGAAGTATTGAACTAATGAAAAGGTTTTATCTCCTAGTATTCTATCGCCTATTGCCTGCCAGTGGCATTATGACACTAGTAATACTTTTATTTCACAAATGAGATATCTCAAGTGCCTTTGATAACAATTAATATTAATTGTTGTACATTCTTCTGTCGGTGTTGATGGGTGGTCTTCATAATCGATTGATTTATCCAGAGTACTGTAATCGCTAGCCTCCAGCAGTGAGCAAATCGGTAATTAATGAATAATCACTGGTATTGTAAACTGCATCCCGTTAATTTTCCCTTTGAGTTTAGGAAGTGTCATCTCCATTAGGATGCCATCAGTAACATTGCCGCATCTCGCAATGGCCCCTTGGCATGAAACCACATCGGCAGGATTTCTCACCCATTAGCAGATCAGAGAAGCAATTTCACAGTGTTTGGCCTGGGTAATTAAAGTACCAAGTACTGGGTAGAGTTGGGAATTCATGCTCAATTCCAGAAATACCAGGTGAGCTTCCTTGTGTTCAGTGGTACGTTATGATTAGTTTAATTGGGCTTTGTTTGATTTTAGCCGCCAAGACAATTTGCGCCATGGCAGTCCAGTGACTTTTCATTTCTGTGTCTGTGACCTGTACTGACATGAACTAGTACAAAACAATACTTTAAAGTAGAAACTCTTCTTTTTGGTCATAATGCATGTCATTGCTACTGGCAACAGAATGAAGTACAAGCATAGAGATGTATAGAAAAGAGAGTAAAAGCGGTTAAGTGTGAGGGGGTCACATGCTCCTCGAGGAACTTATTCTAGTTTTTTTCTGCCTGTTACCTTCCAGTGGTTGCCTATTAAAATGACATCGTTTGGTGGGGCATTTAGGCTTAACCGTTGGGCTGTTTCAAGCAGACTTGACAGTTGATGTCCTTGAATTGACTGGAACTGAGATCAAAGCTTTTTTTTCAAAGCAGGAAATAAAGAAAAAGACAGTTTCAATTGCACCACTATGGCAAATCAAAGTCTGCATAATGTAGATTTTTATTCTCTGCTTTTGTCATTGTTTAACTGTTGTATAGTACACTACAAGGTTTAGAAAATAAATCTGATTGCAATGACCAAGTGAAACGCTGAACATGTGTTAGGACAACACCTGTGATGCCCTAAGATGTCAAACAGTTTTCTGTTGGAACGTTGATTGAGCTATACATTAATTTAACAAGGGAATATTACAATCTTTTTAGCTCTAAAATAATTGCATATTATAGTTGTGTTCATAGTCTTACTGAACTTGATTAGGAAACATGGTTAATAAATATCATTTCAACAAAAAGCTAAAGTTCAAATTCAATTGTTAGTCTTCAAGGTAGATGAAAGTGTGAAAATGTGAATCTGTAAAGAAAGTAATTATGGGGCAATAGCTTATTGACAGCAAGATGAAACAAAAATAATTATCATCTTTAGTCCTCAGAATGAAGGCAGGTCTGGCCCACACGATCACAACTTTTCCCAAGGAAAGGCAAGGATGCGCGACCCCAGTCACCCCAACTGGAATGGGGATTGAACTCTATGCAGCTGGTATCAATCTAATACACACAAGCCAACTGAGCCAGTCAGCCCCTAGGAACAGCAACATGCACTTTTGCATGTATGTTGTAGCCTGAAACAGTGGATACAAATGTACAAAATAGGAACAAGAGCTACTCAGCCCCAAGTCAGTTGCTACATTTACTAAGGTCCTGGCTGATCTGATTTCTCTACATTCCTGGCTACACTGGATAACCTTTCACCCCCTTGCTTATCAAGAATCTATCAACCCTTGCCTTTAAAATATTCACATACTCTGCTTCCAACATCATATGAAGAAGACTTCCAAAGGCACTCTATCTCTATGAGAAAGAAAACTTCTCACATCTTTTGCTAATCGGCAACCGCTTACTTCTAAACAGTGACCCCTAGTTTTAGATTCTAGCACAAGAGGAAATATCCTCTGCACTTCCTCTCTGCCAAGGCCCCTCAGGATCTTGCATGTCTCAATTAAGTCACCTCTTGAATAGTGATGGTGGAGGCTCTAACTTCTTTCACCACATGGCTGACAAGGAGATGCTCCCTCTCTTAGCTATTCGGATGTGTTGAGAGGATTTACAGATTGATTTTCAGCCCATTTGGCTGAATTATGAACTAAACTTCTGAGGCCATTGTATCCTTGAGTTGTACTTGAACCCTGGGCTTCTGGGTCAGAGACATTACCCACTGTGCCACAAGAACTCTGGATGTAAATAATACTTGAAAATCTTACAGAGAACCTGTGATGCTGCTGTGAAAATCGCATGTAGGCAGACTGGCAGACTTTCTTTCTGTCTGGAGCCAGCAAACTTCTAACCCCTAAAATTACATGCCATTTCTCTCCCCTCTCTGTGTGAGATACTCTGTGAAATTGAGGCTATAAACAAGTTCGAGATGAGACATCTGTTAATGTCCTGCCCTCTTAATGGAGGTGAAGACCAGAAGGAATGAGACTGTAGGTAAAACCAATGTTTTGGGCTGATCAGTCACAGCTGTGATCACATCTCGTTCTGCTAAACCCTTCAACTGTCAGCATATTGTTGCATCACAGATAATAAAAAGTGTCACTGGGATTCATCCCCCTTTAGAAACTTGCTGGAGTGCAATACCTTGGCATTACCTCATGCAGGATAGTAGATTTCTGTTGAAGACAAGATTCAATGCAGGGGGTCCCAACAAAGTGAAACTGGTGTCCAGAAACTCATTTGCTTCTAGTGATGATTCAATCACCCCTGAAGAGTATCATAAAGAAACCCACATCATGCTACAATTATTGTAGCAAAATTCACTGAACATTTAAAACACCTGAAGTAGGGGTCCGCACTTGAATCATTCAGCCCAAGTCTTAGGTTCAGTCATTTGTCTATGCTGAAATGGCACATGTTAGTTGGGGCCTAAATTGCAATGGCATAACAATCCTTACCACTAGTAGGAATGGAAAGGAAGAAATGATCTATGTTGCCACTTGAAACTATGATCAATTGACCTGTAGCTGAAGAGCACCAATGTGAGCATTCAATGCGCAGAGACAGGGCTGGATTCAGTTATGATTTTTATTTGAATGGTGGAATAATACTCTATATCTGGATTTTCACATACACAAGACATTACATCTGGCAGTGTGGCAAGAAACAATTTCAAGAAAAAAACATTGGAAAATGTGTTCATTGGTATTTTACATTATTAACCATAATAAATTATTATTCAATATCCCTTGTATAAATGCTGAATTTTCTACTTTAAACAAATGCTACCTTTTTATTTAAAAAATTGTGCCCACTTTTCCTCAACACTTTGTTTTAATGCCAGCAAGTCACTAGTTTAGTTGTTGTATATGTTTATTTTAAACCATGTTTTGTTTTGTGAACAGATGCAATGTGTCAAAAAATAACGTATCAGAGGAAACAGATTTGATTATAGTAAATTGAAACTTTTCACAAATATTACTTTTAAAATTAGATTTGATCAAAGCAGAAAAATGAGGTTTTCTGTCGGGTTATGTGCCTTGATTTTCAGTACTAGTAAAAGCGAGCCTCCACTATTTTTCATTGGTTACGCAGCAATCCACCCAATACATAATGGATATACAAGAATTAATTGTTCAGATTTTAATAAAAACTTCGTAATTTCCAATTCCATTAATGGTATTCTTCAAAAATTGCTCTTGCATGTTTCTGCAATAATATTGTTTTTAGGTATTTTACTATTGAAGAAAGGCAAACGTTTATTTTTACTTTAGTGTTTTGAGAACCATATTTCTGTATGATGGCTTTTTATAAAGATTATTTACAAAGATACAACTTAATTATTTTTGTAATGACTGTGATATAATGTAAAAATAAAGACACAAATTGCTTCTCCTGCTAAAACAATGGATACAAAACTGAAAATGGGCATGTACTGCAAGAGGAGAAAATCTACTATTTCACATTTGTGAAATCTTCCTGAAATGGCAGTTAAAGCCACAAGCCTTATGAGTAGCAATCCATAATAACATTTTCTTCCTTCTGTAAAATGCATTCTGAACTATTTGACAAGATTTGGCATTGCTGAGGGCACAAGCTGTAGCCTTCAAGCCATTTCTTCCTATCAATTTCATTATCACCTGCCTCTGAGTCTCCAATATCATCTGTAAGCACATGCAGAATCATAATTATGCCATGTACAAGTTCTTTGATAACATGTACAGTTTTCTTCTTAATTCTTTATCAAATGCATTGATCGTGGCATGTGTGCATTGATCCAGGTCCGCCATCTGGCTGTGTGTGATAAGCACAGTGGCATCTTTGCATTTCCACTGTCATTCATCATGGTACAATTTGGCTGTAGGGAGTAGTGGCTGGGATTAGCCCTGTTCTGCTACTTACTTGCATTTTAAGTTGACACCTCTACAGCAGCTCAGACCACATTACAAACTGAAACACATACATGAGACTTAGTGATGTGACACTTCTCAATAAGCTTACTCCACTAGCTACTCAACAATCTGTAATTGGATTTGTCGGAATAACAGTAAAAGATTTCCTAAGAATTGCTAGGGACAGAAGGTGAAGTTTTCTCATTATAAGCAGAGGTTGGGTAGAGATCATAGACGATTGTTATTTTCCATTACGAAAAGTCTTGCAGCTGTTTACAGTGAGTCTTTAAAAATCAGAAGAAACCACTGGCATGCATTTGTAGCCTCAAACTCTGTTTGCATGCATATGGCTGAAAATCCTCCTTACGAGAGCGTGTTTAGCATTTAGAATAAATTTTGTTTTATTGCCTTCTGAACATGTTGCACATTTCTAGCTTCATGTCTATAAAAGGGCACAGACCTACAAGCCCTGATACATTTTACTGAGATAGATGCATTTATATAGGAATAAGAAAAGCTAAACTGTTTCTTTGCATTGAATAATCAATCTGTCATGACAAATCTATCTCCTTCTGCATGAGCAGATGCCAATTTGACTATTTTCTTTCAGGATCGCACTGTGCTTTAAGCAGGGTCTGTGTGCATGACTGGCAGTGCATTCACAGGGGCAGATCTGAGGGGCCAGGGAGCGTTCAGCTCCACTCTGCCTACAAAAGAGCAGCCAGACAAACAGCAAGAGGCCTTGGATGCAGCACAAGGTGTTTGCTGCACACTCACTCAGCCATTCATTTATTTCCTTTGTTATAGGGATTTTTTCACTGAGAAATTATATTTTCCTCAAGCTTCGGGTGCAGAGAAAAGAGGAAAGGATTAGCTTATCGGATGGATCATCTTACATTGGTCTGAATTCCTTCCATGACTTATAATTGGTGAATTCAGCATTTCTAAATCAGAGCGAACACAGTCATAGAATATGGCCAGTTAAATTGGCAGCTCTGACATATTATTGATGACATGAGAAGTCAATTTATGTTATAATGTTAGGCAGTCTAAAAATGTCTTAGAGTTAACAATTCAAATTTTTTTATTGTTACATTTGAAGCAACTGTCTTTAGAAGTGTGTTTTATTTCTTCGAGAAGGCAAAGTCACTTTTGAGGCTTTCCCCTGAGAAATTAGCAGGTGTGGCCTTTAGCAAGGCTGTCTGGTTACATTTTCAATCAGCAAAAAGTTTGAAATGGTGTAGGGAGATCAGTTTTTTAAAAAATTTTCATCCCAAATCCTACTTACAGAGACAACGGTGGATCCATCTGAAAGTTTAGAAAACTTGCCAAATGTTTAGAAGCCTTGCAATTTTTTTTTTGTTGCTTTCTTTGTATATTCTATAACATGTGAATAGGCTATATTTCAGTAATCCTTGCCTCTAGCCACGCACAGAATTCTCTTTCTACTGAATGGTTAATAACAGTGCAATGTTTCCTGTCAAGTGATGAAAAGGTTTGTGATTTTTTTTCGTAACCAGATGGTGTAATCATTGTAAATGTAGGCTGCTATCTTTTTAAAAAGAAGTTATGGGCAAGGTGAGCTCCTGAGCACCTTTATTATTGGTTCTGTGGAAGTATATTAGGAGCTAATGTTCCATTAATTTTTAACATTTTAGTTAATAAAATCAAAGCAGAGTCTCTTTTCGAGATAGATTTGAACTTGGAGCTGTATTAAATTTCTAAGACTTTTATAGCAGATTTTGGCGAGTAATTATCCTGGCAGCTACATGGACAGCTTCTCACATCCTGATTCACCTTCACTAATCCATAGCGTCATTTTTGGCTGAAGTAATGTCAGTCATTGCCATTTGCGGCAAGTACAAAAAGGACCCCCTAACGACAGGCATTTTTATTTGTTTCTTATGATCCAAAGACTGTTGAAAGAACAATTGGATAAAGTTGGGATTTAAAGAAGCGTGCTTTTCTTCTTTCAGTGAAGTGCAAGTTGAAGCCTTTTTTTTAAAAATGTGAAATCTACTAAGGGGATTGTTGTTAAGCTGGGAGCAACTACTCATCATTTTAATTACTTGCAGTGGGAAAGATAAAATTAAAAGTAGCTGCATTGAAGCAGTAAAGGGTAGCACTGAACTGTGAAATAAAGAAATTCTGAGAATAAATTTATTTTTATAAGTGTAATAAGGAATTTGAACATTAGAATGCAAAAATAATTTATTAGCTAAATTTGACATTTGGTCTAAATTTGTGGAAACTCAATATTGTAAAGAGGTTTAGAAACTAAGTCAGGTTTTTGGAACCTGAACAAGTGTAATCCTTTCTCTGCAATAGTGTACTCAGAGAGAGGTTGGGGGCAAGAAAGCAAATAGCATTGGCTTGCAAGAATTCCCAGGAGAGATTGGGGGCAAAACCAAATTGTTCTACAATGTTATGATATTAGCAAAAAAGTAAATGGAAACAATTTAATTCGAAAACAGATTTCTATCAATCATACTCAGGATATTGTATTATGTCCTTACAGTTTGCTTACTGTGAATATTTTCTGAGTTGTAACCTGTCTGTGCTACTGATAACAAGACCAAATCCTGATGCTGAAGGAATTGCATCAACCTTCTGGGCTAACTATAATAAAGTGTAAACTATTCAAATGTATTATCTTGTTTTTCATTTCCATTTTTCCATTGTGCTGAAAACAATGCTGAATAGATAAATATGAGCAGATTATATTGATATTAAATGGGTTAATCTTTGTCTTATTTTTGTTACAGTTGTAAAGTAAATAACATTTTGCCCCTTAATTTTATAGCTGGAATTTTCAAGGGAAGAGGGGGTGGAGATTGGATGTTCATCCAAATTTTGCCAGGAGATTGTCAGAGAACCCAGAGGCAGTGTATATACAGCTGTTTTCTGCACTCCATTGCCAGAGTTTCAGTGGAACATTGGGAAAAAACACATGGATCTCTTAGACTACCATTAGACTAACACATTTATGTAGCTATGTATGGATATAAACTGAAAGTATAACTCAAGAAATGCTAGCTAAAAGTCATGGAAATATTTAACAGATCAGGCAAAATCTGCATGGAAACTACATAGATCTGTGCACACATCTCATCACAGATGATACCTGATCCTGTTGTGTATTTACATCATTTTCTATTAATACTTCAGATTTCCAGCATCTAACTCTGTGACTCTTTGTGTTAACAAAACTTGAGAAGTCAGCTCCTGATCTGACTCCCAAGTGTACTGTGAAGCTAAGACCCTGGAGTAGGTTTTCATCCTCACCATATGGTAATCTGTTGGGTAGAATTGCACAAACTTTACAAATTCTGCTTTGCCTTCATTTCATCAAGTATTGACATTTTCTTTAATTTGATTTGATTTATTATTGTCATGTTTCAAGATGCAGTGAAATGTATTGTTTTGCGTGCTAATCAGACAAATCATTCTCTCATAAATACATCAAGGTAAGAGAACATAATGCAGAATATAGTGTTACAGCTATATTTCAGTTTATAGGCATGGATATAAACTGAAAGTATAACTCAAGAAAATCATAGAAATATTTAACATCAGGCAAAGTGAGGTGCAGAAAAAGATCATTTTTGATATGAGAGGCTCATTTATAAGTCTGATAACAGCGGGAAGAAGCTGTTCTGAAATCTATTGGTATGTGTTTTCAAACTTTTGCATCTACTGCCCGATGGAAGAGAATACAAGCAGGGTGGAAGGGTTTTTGATTATGTCAGCTGCTTTCCCGATGGAAGTATAGGCGGAGTCAATGGAAGGAAGGCTGGTTTTTGTGAAGAGTTCTGGGTAATCCAAGATGGAGGCCGGGAAAATATTGTGACTGTAAAAGCTGCATTTTTTTGAGGTGTTATCAGTGTTGGAGCTGATTTCCTCAAATATTAGGAGCAGTAATTAATGTTTTATAACCTGTTGCATTGTTTTGGAATTTTGGGGAAAACAAAAGATGAAAACAACAGCACTTTAAAAAGAAGGGAGACAGACAAAGGTAGTGATCACATGAGAAGTGACTCAAACAGGGAAATAAACCTGCACTGCTGTTTGATTTCAAGTAGTTCTGGACATTGAAGTCATCTAAGAAAAATTAATAAACAGAGAAATTCAGAGCTGACCTTGGAAAAAACCTGCGTGAGAGAGCTCATAGTAGGGGAGCAGCTAAGTGACTTTTTATAGTGTAACCTTACTTTTTTCTTTGTAGTGGAAGGAGCTGCCAGAGCAAGTGGTGGGGGCTGTACAATTACAATGTTTAAAAGGCACCTGGATGGGTATATGAATAGTGAGGGTTTAGAGAAATATGGGTCATATGTTGGCAAATGGGACTAGATCAATTTAGGATATCTAGTTGACATGAATGAGTTGGATCGAAGGGTTAGTTTCCATGCTGTATATCTCTATGACTGGGCTACATTCACAACTCTCTGTAATGTATTGCAGTCTTGGGCAGAACAGTTGCCACACCAAGCTGTAATGCTTCCAGATAGGATGCTTTCTGTGGTGCAGATATAAAATTGGTAAGAGTCATTGTGGACATGCTGAATTTCTTAGCCTTCTGAGGAAGTGGGAGCATTGATGTGCTTTCTTGACTGTAGAGTCGATGTGGATGGACGAGGACAGATTGTTGATGATATTTACTCCGAGGAACCTGAAGTTCTCATCCACCTCCACCTCAGCACCATTAATACAGGTGTCTGTCCTCCACTCTATTTCCTGAAGTTGATAACCAGCTTCTTCATTTTCTGACATTGAGGGAAGGATTGCTGTCTTTACACCGTTAAACTAAGACATTTTCTATGTAAACTTGTAATCCATCCCATGAGATTACCGCTCAGTGGTTGAACACATATATTAATAATAACACAAAGTCTGTCATTACCTGGACTTTGTACCAGATATAGAAACATTCTGGCCCAGTGTGTAGTATTATTGTAGTCCTCTGAGCATTTTAAAGTTAGCATGGGGAATATTGCTGTATTAAAGGTACACTTAGAAGTATAAGTTGATATGAGAGAAGTTAATGCCCTTATGCCATATTTCACGATTAACATAAGTCAGCTAGCAATACAGCTCCAGACCTGTGTCTAGATGCACACACTTATGCATGTGAGCACATGTGCACACAGTCTTAATTTGTTGCTAAATTCAAGATAAAATACTGTTCAAAAAATTTACAGAATAATGATTTGAGTTAAAATCATTTTTATCTATAAGCTGGGCTCCAAATCCTATCTTTGTCATCTCTAGCTTCTATAACTTGACTTGAATACCCTAAAGTGTAGAGTCACTATGACCTTAAGAGTACTACTGGCAATCTACAATGGTTGCATGTGATGGTTTCTAGCCTTGTTCCTGTCATAGAGATGTATAATGCGGAAACAGACCCAACGGTCCAACTCGTCCATGCCAACCAGAAATCCCAACCTAATCTAGTCCCATTTGACAGTACCTGGCCCATATCCCTTCAAACCCTTCCTATTCATATACCCAACCAGATGCCTTTTAAATTCTGTAATTGTACCAGCCTCCACCACTCCCTCTGGCAGCTCATTCCATACACGCACCACCCTCTGCATGAAAATGTTGCCCCTTCGGTCCCTTTTATATTTTTCCCCTCTCACTCTAAACCTATGCCATCTAGTACTGGACTCCCCCACCCCAGGATAAAGATTTTGTCTGTTTATCCTATCCATGCCCCTCCTGATTTTATAAACCTCTATGAGATCACCCCCTCAGCCTTCGACGCTCCAGGGAAACAGCCCTAGCCTGTTCAGCCTCTCCCTATAGCTCAAATCCTCCAACCCTGGCAACATCTTTGTAAATCTTTTCTGAACCCTTTCAAGTTTCACAACATCTTTCCGATAGGCGGGGGCCAGAATTGCACACACTATTCCAAAAGTGGCCTGACCAATGTCCTGTACAGCCGCAACATGACCTCCCAACTGCTATACCTTGAATTTTTCTTTCAGTTTATAAGTATGTTCTTTCATAGATGACAGTTAATAATCTTATTTCCAAGATACACAGATTATCTTTACATTGATCAAATGAAGATCCAGTAGAGCAATCTTCTTTTGAGATGTTGGATCCATTTAACTCTTTGTTTGGCAGTAGCAGATTGCCTCTTCCTTTCTGCAGTCCTTTTAAAGTGCAGAACTAACGGTGGCAACACTGTACCTTCATGATTCCATTGTGGTTGATTGAAATTCCTTTGCTAACCCATTTACAAAAGATGTTCTTGGTGGACATCCACATACTTCAGACACAACCAGAATACCAAATACTTTTCTAATTCATGGCCATTTCATCATTTTAAGTTGAGACCAAGTGTGTATTTAACAAAGTGCACCAGGGTCTCTCATCTTTTCTGCAACCTTACTGAATGGGACCACACCATTTTTGCTTGTCAGCATTTTTGTGATTTCTGAATATTGTTGTAAATTATATGCCATTAGCTCTGTAGTTGTAGCTGTTCAGCACATTTTGGGTAGGTCAGCAAGGAGAGTAGCGCCATGCATGTTGAAGAACCAATAACAAGGACTTGATTTAAGTTGTTGCCCAAGGTGCAAATCCATGATAGAGCACTGCATTTTTAACATTTCTGAATTCACATTTGTTCATGAAAGATGGAAAAAAGATAATGGCAGACTTGTATTTTCATCGGCTTTCTAATCAAAAACACCAAGGAAGGCAAGTGATGAAGATGCTATGTCCAAGTGATAATAGCAGATTTATGCAGCTGAAAAAGGTAAATGATTCGTGTTTGCTATGTAACACATTTTTAAGCTGGTTACAAAGATTGAAACTGAGGAGCAATATACAATGAAAATCTGCTCACATCAAAGTAAAAGGGGCTTTCTGCAGCTAGTGATTTCTGGCAGTCAATGTTACATATCTATTTTAAATTGCTTACCAATTAAAAACATTTTCAGTTGCAATGAAATTGGGATGTGTTTTCTGCTGTATATGATGTGGAATTATTTCATTTGAGACAGACCATCTCATTAAACATTTAAAGCTACAAAGGCTTTTCAGTGGTATGCTGTTATAACTTATGGGTATATCAGTCAAACTACACTCTTTCACACCTAGCATTTAGCCAAAGGAGTATTTGGCCTGCCTGGACAATTAGGGACATATTTACACTATATAGAACAGCAGAAAGCAAAGAGGACATGTCCATATCCATGTGATTTCAATAGTTGAAGTTAAAAATCACAACCCCAGATTATAGTCCAACAGGTTTAATTGGAAGCACTAGCTTTCGGAGCACTGCTCCTTCATCAGGTGGTTGTGAAGGACACAATTGTAAGACACAGAATTTATAGCAAAAGTTTACAGTGTGATGTAACTGAAATTATACTTTGAAAAATACCTTGATTGTTTGTTAAGTCTCTCATCTGTTAGAATGACCATGTTAGTTTCACTTCTTTCATATTTAAATTGCAAAACCTTTTAAAAAGTTACATTCTCAGGTGAACTTTAACAATTGGTGTCAGCCCGTATAATGTGTTGGAGGTGTTAGCTCCCTGTGTACTGCTGTCAGTCCCATAATCTTTTGACTGATTCTAATCTAAAAAATGAAGGAACAGAATCTTACATGAATTCATGCAGACTTTGAGCAAAGTACAATGTAACTGCAAGTACAAATTCACCTCACAAACATATATGTGTGTGTATGTGTGTGTGTATGTAAAGGGGCCTAAGTCTGTGAAAGGGTGAGTGTGTGTAATGCAATGAGGTCACCTGTCATATGACATGCACCCAAGATCCTGGTTGAGGCCCTCCCTTTGGGTACCAAACGTGGCTATCAGCCTCTGCTCGGCCACTTTTCTGCTGCCTGTCCCGAAGTCCGCCTTGGAGGATGGTCACCCGGAGGTCTGAGGTTGAATGGCCTGGACCAGTGAAGTATTCTCCAACTGGGAGGGAACACTCCCATGTGTATATGAAAGATATATATATATATATATATATGAAAGAAGTGAAACTAACATGGTCATTCTAACAGATGGGAAACTTAACAAACAATCAAGGTATTTTCAATGTATAATTTCAGTTACATCACACTGTAAACTTTTGCTATAAATTCTGTCTTACATCTATGTACTTTACAGCCACCTGATGAAGGAGCAGCACTCCGGAAGCTAGTGCTTCCAATCAAACCTGTTGGACTATAACCTGGTGTTGTGTGATTTTTTACTTTATACACCCCAGTCCAACACTGGCATCTCCAAATCATTAGTTGAAAGTATCAAACGTCACTCCAGGTTTCCTATAGAAGATAATAGGTTTACTAGATAGTTATCCATTTGGGAAACCATGTTGAACTCCTGTGGCTTTAAGTCCTCACTTTTCATGTGTTTATATATAATTATAGCAAGTTACATATCAGGACAGTGATCAATAATAAATTGAGGACAAATGATATTACTTTGGAAAGATCTGCAGAATAAGGGGGGGTGAACTTGTCTTATGAGAACCAAGATGCTAGATCAGAGTGGAATATCAAAATACACAGTATATTAGGAAAGATTGGGGGTGTCATAAGTAATTAGGTGGGACCAGGGTAAAGTAGAAAATGAAGTGTACAACACATTTACTTTGCATGTATGTGAATGTATGGAGTGTGTTAAATAAAATTGGTGAACTAAAGGAGCAGATTATTATAGAATCTCTGTGGAAGCAGGCCATTAGGCCCATTGGATCTAAACCTCCCTGTGAAGATCATCCCACTCAGACCTGCTATCCCTGTAACCATGCATTTCCTATAACTAATCCACTTATCCTACACATGACTGGATACTGTGGGCAATTTAGCATAGCCAATTCACCTAACCTGTACATCTTTGGACTGTGGGAAGAAACCAAAGCACCCGAAGGAAACCCATGCAGACACGGAGAATTTACAAACTTTACACAGTCACCTGAGGGTGGAATTGAACGAGGATCCTTAGCGCTGTGAGGCAGCAGTGCTAACTACTGAGTCACCATGCCACCTTTCCATTATGGAAATAGGATGATCAGGTTTTTAGAGATAGCCAGCTCCAGAGCAGGATTGACTGTTAGGAAAAAGTGAGGGCTGGAGATCAGAGCTTAAAAATGTGTTGCTGGAAAATCCTGAATAAGGGCTTATGCCCGAAACGTCGATTCTCCTGTTCCTTTGATGCTGCCTGACCTGCTGCGCTTTTCCAGGATTGACTGTTACATATTCCTGATACATGTTTAGGAAAGGGTGAAAATGGGGAGGGATTACAGTATTGATGAAAGGGAACATTGCAGTGTAGGAGAAGGAGGATGTCATAAGGGTACAATCTAGTTTGCTGGAACAGAAAAGATGTAAATAAATTGCTCACTGTAGTATATAGGCCACCAACTCGTGGAAAAGACGTAGAGAAACAAATCTGCAAGATGCATGGACACAAACATACAGATTAAGAGCAGGAGTGGGTAATTTGGCCCCTCAAGCCTGCTACCCCATTCACTCAGGCGATCGGTGATCTAATTGTGGCTTCAGCTTCACTTTAATGTCTACCCTAATAACTTTAGATTTTTAACTAACAAAGGAATAAGTCTACCTCTGTCTTAAAAATATTCAATGGCCTTGCCTATGTTGCTCTCTACAATTTTCTAACCCTCTGTACAAAGAAATTCTTATACTGTAACTTAACCCTTTTTTTGAAGCTGTATCCCCTAGTTCTGGTCTTCATCACAAGAGGAAACGTTCTTTCAGCATCCACCCTGTCAAGTCCTTTCAGATTTTTGTTTGTTTCATCAAGGTTACCTCTCATTCTTCTAAACTTCAATGGATACAGACCCAACCCAACCAGCGTTTTCCTCATAAGGGGTCACATTGAACAGGTATAAGACACTAGTTCGACCTAAGCTGGAGAATTGTGTCTAGTGCTGGAGGGAGAATTGAAGAAGGTATGGAAGAAGATGCAACAAAGGTTCATTAGAATGATTCTAGGATGAGGAATTTCAATGATGAAATTAGATTGGAGATGTTAGGACTGTTTTCCTGGAGGCAGAGAAGTCTGAGAGGAAAGTGTTTAAAATCGCGAAGGTCTGGACAGAGTAGACTGGGAAAACAAGAAGATACCATTTTAAAGTCATTTAAAGGAATGATGACATCAGAAAAAACATATTCTCATAATGAGTAGTTAGGATCTGGAATTCACTGCGTGAGATTGTGGTGGTTACAAATTCAGTTGAACTTCAGTACCTATTGCCACATCTTTCAAATGAGT
The DNA here is from genome assembly GCF_004010195.1 of Chiloscyllium plagiosum. Taxonomy (NCBI): domain Eukaryota; kingdom Metazoa; phylum Chordata; class Chondrichthyes; order Orectolobiformes; family Hemiscylliidae; genus Chiloscyllium; species Chiloscyllium plagiosum. The sequence continues at coordinate 105,616,224 of NC_057718.1, read as the reverse complement.
TCACAGAAGTTGTTAAACCAGGACCTGTCTGCCCCTCAGATGGATATAAAAGATTCTGTATTACTATTTCAAAGAAGAGTAGGAGAATTCTCCCCAGTGTCCTCGTCAGCATTTGATACATGGTTTTGTGATGTTGATTGAGTATCTGGTTATTATTACATTGCTATTTGTCAGGATTCCCGTGTTACAACAGTGACCATCCTGCTCGCGAATACAGAAATAGAAGAAGAGGGCAGGTGACTGTGTGGCTCAAATTCTTGGTACAAAAGGGAAAGTTTTAGATTCCTGGATCATAAAGATCATTTCTGGGGAATAGAACAGTCTGCACTTGAACTAGAATGGGACCAATGTCCTTGCAGATGGATTTGCTGGTGCCTTTCAGAGGAATTTAAACTAGTTCAGCAGAGTGAGGGAACACACCTTTAGTACCACAAGAACAGAACATAATTTAGGAAAATAACCAAGGTAGAGGGAGTTCAGCTTGTTGAGTTTCAAGGGAGCAAGGCAAGGCTGGATGGTGTCTAATGCGAAGAGTATTATAGGTAAGACAGATGAATTAAGGACATGGATTGAAATGTGGAATTGCAATGTTGCGATCAGAGAGATGTGGTTGAGGATGGGGCAGGACTGTAGATCAATATTCCGGGCTGTAGGATCCTCCTGCTGGATAGGGTAGGGTGTAAAAGAGGAGATGGTATTGCATTATTAATTAAGGGATCAGTGACTGCAGTAAGGGGGGGGGGGGGAAATGAAGGTCTTCAAATGAGACATTGTGGGTAGAGCTTAGGAATGAAAAGGAGGTAGTCACATTGCTGAGAGTGTATTATAGGCCTCTAAACAGTCAACAGGAAACAAGAGTAGGAATGTAGATAATATATAATTCACTGGGGTGAATAAACAAAAGGGTAATTACATTAGGGAATTTTACCTTCCCCAACATTTATTCAGATGGTCATAGTGCAAAGGGTTAAGAGGGGGCAGACTTCCTAAACTGTATTCGGGAGACCTTTTTATGTCAACATGTAGATATTCCAACAAGGAATGGTACAGTACTAGACCTAATTCTGGGGAATGAAGCAGACAGGAAGTTGAGGTGGCAGTGAGAGAGCATTTTAGTGAAACTGGCCACAACACTATGATTTAAGTTTGTTATAGAAAAGGAAATAGTTTGCAAAAAAGAATTTTGGATTGGTGAATGGCAATTTCTATTAAAATAAGACAGGATCTAGCTAAAGTAGACTGGGAACAACTATTTCTGGATAAATGTACAGCAAAACAGTAGGCCCCCACACTAAAATGAACTGGGGGAGTGCAGGCCCAACGTGTTTTCTTTAAGGTGAAATGTAGGAGCAACAAGACCAGAGAACCCTGTATGCCAAGGAATATCCAGGACTGAATAAGAAGGAAAAGAGAGGCTTTTGACAGGTACAAAGGGAGCAAATCAATGGAGGCCCTAGTGAAGTATAGAAAGTGTAGGGAGGAACTTTAGAAAACAATTAGGAAAGCAAAAAGGAGGCATAACAAAACACTGGTAGGTAAGATTAAGGGGAACCACAATATATTCTAAAAGTATATCAAAGGGAAGAAGATAACCAAGTGAATAGTAAGGCCCATTAGGGACAAAGGAGGCAATCTGTGCATGAAGCCAGAGGACTTTCCTTTGATTAATGATGTGAGGGTCACTGGCTGGCCAGCATTTAATGCCTATCTCTAGATGCCCTTGAGAAGGTGGTGGTGAGCTGCCTTCTTTAATTGCTACATAAGAACATTAGAAATAGGAGTTTGAAGTAGGCCATCTGGCCTGTTGAGCTTGCTCCGCATTCAGTAAGATCATGGCCTGTCTTTTCATTGATTTAGATTAGATTACATTACATTACAGTGTGGAAACAGGTCCTTCGGCCCAACAAGTCCACTCCGACCCGCCGAAGCGAAACCCACACATACCCCTACATTTACCCCCTACCTAACACTACGGGCAATTTAGCATGGCCAATTCACCTGACCCTGCACATCTTTGGACTGTGGGAGGAAACCGGAGCACCCGGAGGAAACCCACGCAGACACGGGGAGAACGTGCAAACTCCACACAGTCAGTCGCCTGAGGCGGGAATTGAACCCGGGTCTCTGGCGCTGTGAGGCAGCAGTGCTAACCACTGTGCCACCGTGCCACCCACTTAGCTCTACTTACCCGTTGCTCAGCATAACCCTTAATTCCTTTGCTATTCAAAAATCTATCTACCTTTGCCTTAAAAACATTCAACAAGGTAATTTCATCTGCTTCACTGGGCAAGGAATTCTTTTGATGAAGAAGTTCTTCCTCAAGTCAGTCCTAAATCTGTTCCCCCTTCTTTTGAGGCTTTGCTACCTGGATCTAGCATAACCCACCAGTGAACAGCTTTCTCGCTTCTATCTTACCTACTCCCTTCGTAATTTTATATATTTCAAAAGATCCCCCTCCATTTTTCTAAATTTCAAGAGTATAGTCCCAGGCTACTCAATCTCTCCTCATAATCCAATCCTCTCAACTCTGGATTCAACCTAGCTACAATCCACCTGCTGTGGGTTGACCCACATTGCCATTCTGGATTTTGGTAGTGGATTAAACAAATCCCTCTTCACTCTATAGGGAGGAGGATGTAGGTACAGAATTTGGGGGAAGGGTCTGTGAAGTCCCTGAGCAGTTTGACATAGCGAGTGAGGAAGTATTAGAGATTTAAAAGTAGACTAATCCCAGATCCCAATGATTTGTATGCCAGGCTCCTGTGGGAGACCAGGGAGGAAATTACAAGGGCTCAGACCCAAATATTTAATTCCTGTCTGGCTTTGGAGAGGTGCCAGAGGACTGGAGGACAGCTCATGTAGTTCCAATTTATAAGAATGGTGATGGTAGGGATAAACCAAGGAATTAGAGATCTGTGAGTGTCTCATCAGTGTTAGAGAAACTATTGGAGAAAATTCTGAAGGATTTCATTAATCTCCACTTGGAGAAGTATGGTCCCATATTGATCAGGGATAGTCAGCTTTGTCAGAGGGAGGTGATGCCTAACAAATGTAATGTTTTGGGGAGGTAACCAGGTGTGTAGATGAGGGTAGTGTAGTTGATGTAGTTTTTTTGGATTTCAGCAAAGTCTTTGACAAGGTCCCACATGGGAGTCAGATAAAAAATATAAAAGCACGTGGGATCCAGGGTAACCTGGTAAGTTGGATCTCAAAATTGAGGGTGGTGATAGGAAGTTGTTTGTGTGACTGGAGACTAGTGTCCAGAGGCATACGATAGGGATCTGTGCTATGTCCCTTCTTGCTCCTGATAGATACAAATGCTGTAGAAGAAAATGTGGTGGGGTGGGAGGGGATAAGTAAGTTTGTGGATGACACAAAGATTCACTGGGCGCTTGACAGTGAGAAAGAAGGTTTTTGGTTACAGGAGGATAGAAATGGATTGGCCAAATTGTCCGATCAGTGGCAGATGGAATTTAGTCTTCATAAATGTGAGACAATGTGCAGTACTCAATGAATGGCAGGGCACCAGGAACCTCAGAGGAATCTTCAGGTGTTTGTCCACAGACCCCAGAAGATGGTAGGGCAGTTTAACATGATGTTAAGAAGGCACATACGATACTTCTCTTTATCAGTCATAGCATAAATTATAAAAGCAGGGAAGTTATGCTGGAGCTGTATAAAACGTTGATTAGACCACAGCTGAAGCACTGAAGAGGGGACCTGACTGAGATGGATAAGATTATGAGGGGCATGGATAGGATGGAGAGAAAGCAACAGTTCCCCTTCGTTAAAGAGTCAATCACAAGGGGCCATGATTTAACACAGTTAATGTTTCAATTGCAGTGGTCCTTGTTCAGTTCTGAATAAGGATCCTTGGACTCCTACATAGAATGTTACAGCGCACTACAGGCCCTTCAGCCCTCGATTTTACACCGACCTGCAAAATTAATCTGATGCCCATCTAACCTACCTCGTTCTATTATTATCCATATGTATGTCCAATGACCGTTTAAATGCTCTTGACATTGGTGAGTCTACTACTCAGGCAGGCAGGACATTCTACACCCCTACTACTCTCTGAGTAAAGTAACTACCCCTAATATCTTTTCTAAATCAATCACTCCTCAATTAAAAGCTATGTCCCCTTGTGTTAGCCTTCACCACCCAATGAAAAAAGGTTCTTACTATCCACCTTATCTAACCCTTTGATTATCTTACACGTCTCAATTAAGTCACCTCTCAACCTTCTTCTCTCCAACAGCCTCCATTTCCTTAACCTTTCCTCATAAAACCTTCCTTCCATACCAGGCAGCAGCCTAGTAAATTTTGCCTGAACTCGTTCCAAGGCTTCCACATCCTTCCTATAATGTGGTGACCAGAACTGCACGCAAAACTCCAGATGCGGCCTTACCAGTGTCTTGTACAGCTGAAGCATGACCTTGTGGCTCCAAAATCCCCTTACCAATAAATGCCAACACACCATATTCCTTCTTAGCAACCCTATTAATCTGGGTGGCAACTTTCAGGGATTTATGCACGTGGACACCGAGATCTCTCCGTTCATCTACACTACCAAGAATTTTACCATTAGCCCAGTACTCTGCATTCCTGTTATTTCTTACAAAGTGAACTACCTCACACTTTTCCGCATTAAACTCCATTTGCCACTTCTCAGCCCAGCTCTGCATCTTATCTACGTCCCTCTAACCCACAACATCCTTCGGCACTGTCCACAACTCTGCCTACCTTAGCGTCATCTGCAAATTTACTAACCCATCCTTCTACACCCATATCTTGATCATTTATAAAAACGACAAACAGCAGTGGTCCCAAAACAGATCCTTGTGGCACACCACTGGTAACTGAGCTCCAGGATGAACATTTCCCATCAACCACCACCCTCTGTCTTCTTTCAGCTAGCCAATTTCTGATCCAAACCATTAAATCACCCTCCATCCTGAAACTCCTGATTTTGTGCATTAGCCTACCGTGTGGAATCTTATCAAATGCTTTACTGAAGTCCGTGTACACCACATCAACCGCCTTATCTTCATCCGCCTGATTTGTTACCTTCTCAAAGAACTCAATGTTAGTGAGGCACCACCTACTCTTTACAAAACCGTGTTGACTATCCCTAATCAAATTATTCCTTTCCAGATGATTATAAGTCCTATCTTTTATAACCTTTTCTAATACCTTACTCACAACCAAAGTAAGGCCCACTGGCCTGTAATTACCAGGGGTGTCCCGACTCCCCTTCTTAAACAAGGGAACAACATTTACTATCCTCCAATCTTCTGGCATACACCTGTCAACAATGCTGACATAAAGATCAAAGCCAAAGGCTCTGCAATCTCCTCCCTGACTTCCCAGAGAATCTGAAGATAAATCACATCCAGCCCAGGGGTGTTATCTATTTTCACATCTTCCAAAATTGCTAAAACCTCTTCTTTGTCAACCTCAATCCCATCTAAATCTTATAGCCCGTATCTCTGTATTCTCACTAACGTTTCCCTTTTCCGATCTGAATACTGACAAAAAGTATTCATCAAGCGCTTCCCTTATGTCCTCAGATTCCACACACAACTTTCCTCAACTGTCTTTGGTTGGCCCTAATCTTACTCTAGTCATTCTTTTATTCCTAATATACCTATAAAAGGCCTTAGGGTTTTCCTTGGTCCTATCCGCCAACAACTTATCATTCCCGTCCTGGCTCTTTTTAGCCCTCTCTTTAGATCTTTTTTGGCTAACTTATAACTCTCAAGTCCCCTAATTGTGCCTTCATGCCTCATCCTCACATAAGCCTTCCTCTTCCTTTTGACAAGAGCTTCAATTTCTTTTGTAAACCATGGCTCCCTCTCTCGATAACTGCTTCCCTGCCTGATAGATATATGCTTATCAAGGACCCGCAGTAGTTGTTCCTTGAATAAGCTCCACATTTCAAGAGTGTCCATCCCCTGTAGTTTCCTTCCCCATCCTAAATCTTACCTAATCGCATCATAATTGCCTTTCCCCCAATTATACCTCTTTCCCTGTGGTATATACCTATCCCTGCACATTGCTTTTGTAAACATAACCAAATTATGGTCAGTATCGCCAATGTGCTCACCTACCTCCAAATCTAACACAGGCCGGGTTCATTCCCCAGTACCAAATCCAATATGGCATTGTTCCTTGTTAGCCTATCTACATACTGTGTCAGAAAACCCTCCTGCAAACATTGAACAAAAACTGACCCATCTAAACTACTTGAACTATAGTATTCCCAGTCAATATTGGGGATGTTAAGGTCCTAGCTAATAACTACCCTGTTACTCACGCTCCTATTGAGAATCATCTTTGCTATCCAGTCCCTCCAAGCATTAACTGTTTACCTCTCCATAGATACTGCCAGACCTGCTGAGTTTCTCCACAGTTTCTGTTTTGTGTGTTCCAAACTTTTCCAGTCTCTTCCCATAAGTGAAGCCCTCACCTTACTGGTAACATCCCAATAAACCTGCCCTTTACCATAGTTCCTAAAGTGTAGAACTCAGAATTGTCCACAGTACTCCAGCTGAAACCTAAAAATTGATCTGTAAAATCCTAGTATGATCTGTTAGGTTTATAAATGAAATATTAAAGCATAGTCCAAATAAACATTATTTTTATACATGATAGCTTATGGTAATAGTATCTAAATAGATGTAAAGGTTGTAAATACAGCTTGGCTATTTCACCAAATTTTCTGCAGCATTCTTTCCTTCATACTCCTCTGCTCTCCCTATCATTTAGACCTGTTTTGCTCCTGCCATTTTAATAGTATTTTCCAGATTTACACGATTTATTTCTTTCAACTTAAGAAGGCTCTTTAATGCTCCTAAACCAATTGGCTTCCTATTTGCAAAAATAGTGAGCATCATTGTAATCATGATCTTTGCCTATTCTTTCCATTTAGTTTTAATGGGCTGATTTCAGATAAACAAACCACTCCAGTTGAAGTTTCACACTTAACGCTAAGTAAGAGTGCATTTTATTCGGTCTTGTGTGTTGGTGTTATTGACAGGGCAGTCGCATTCTCGTACTTTATGACATGCTGTGCTCAAGTAGGATAAAAGGCTGGCACAACAAGGGCCGAAGGGTCTGTACTGTGTTATACTTTTCAATGTTCTATGCCACTTGAGGTACCTGCTGAACACCCTGTGTGTCTACAATTGTCTATTTTCTACAGACTATTATGTGAGCTCTTTCCTGGGAGGCAGTTATTGAGATCGTTTTTCTAATCATGATGCTACAGTTTATTTGGTAGTGTGAATAAGGTTCCAGTGCAATGTTGATGATTTCAACATTAAACCTGTTAATCAGAGCTGTGCTTCCACCTGTAGCTCTCAATAATGTTGCAAGCTAATGCTTAATGATAGCTGGAAGGAAGTTTATCAGCACTCTGTACTTCAGGACTGTTAGACCTTTGCTCTAATGTTTTTCCTGTCAGCTCTCAGAAAATAGCCAAGTGGGGTAACCAAGGAAGTAAATTGAAACTCCAGGGTTTTTTTGGCTTAAACATGAATCAACATCACTTAAAAATTGAACCCAGCTTGCTGTATTAGTTTGATGAATCATCTAAGCATTTTCAGCATTTGGCAATAAAAATCCAATGTCTAATGTTAACTTTCACTTTGAGGAATCATTACAAGATTTCTCCTTGCAGTGTAGCCTAAGGCTGCTGGCACTGTGAAATCTTTGCAAAATAGTGGCCAAACTGCTGATGGCCATATTTTGATTTGCTGGCATTGTCGCTGTTGAGATTGTGCAGTCATCTGAAAAACTTGAGAGACTTGGTTTGTCCAGAGGCAGTGCTTCTGTTACATTTATTTCACTGTATTGTTGAAGCTATTAAAATTTGTGTTGGGATGTAAATTGACAGTTAACTGTGATTTGGGATTTGAAATTTTCCCCTAAAATATTTCTGATATGGCAACTAACTGGCACTCAATATGCAAACACATCTAAATCTTTTTACACCTAACCTGGGTGTGAATTGCTTTATCATTATCTCCATGAATACTGTACCATGCAAAATGCCCTGACCAAGAGTTAATCCTTTAATCCCTTTACAGCTGTTTTTACAACACAGACCTCTCATTCTTGATTCTTTATTTTATCGTATAATACATCTGCCTGTTCTCATTTGCTTTGATTTCCTTTTTTATTAGTTGCAATTATGCCCTTTCTTCAGTTTTTTTTAGATTTTACTAGTCTGCAAATCTAAAACTTGGTGAGATGAATTTAAGTAGACAAGCAAAGTTTAAAGGAGGGATTCCAGCACTGATGGTGAACGATAAATCTGGATTCCATTCTCACACTCTTTCACTCACTGGCAATCTCTCAGCAGTATTTGAGTTCAGTGATTATTTTCTGTTTTTCATAACTCTGTGTTAGTGCAGGTTCACTATGCAGATATCTTGTCACTGGAATTAAAATTCACTTGAGAATACTCAGCAGGCCAGACAACACTCTGGAGAATTCAGTGTCTCTTGGTGGTTCAACTCTTAAGACCTTTCCTTGGGATCTAAAATCTTTTGATTCCCATCTGGTTCTCTATAATTTGTCTGATCTACACATATGGATTGAGGATTGGCTGTCTGACAGAAGGCAGAGAGTTGGGATAAAAGGTTCTTTTTCGGAATGGCAGCCGGTGACAAGCGGTCTCCCGCAGGGTTCAGTGTTGGGGCTGCAGCTGTTCACATTATATATTAATGATCTGGATGAAGGGACTGGGGGCATTCTAGCGAAGTTTGCCGATGATACGAAGTTAGGTGGACAGGCAGATAGTACTGAGGA
>NC_057718.1:105592044-105607293 GCF_004010195.1 Chiloscyllium plagiosum | reverse complement strand
GTTAGGCCCCATTTAGAGTACTGTGTACAGTTTTTGGCCCCACACCTCATGAAGGACATACTGGCACTGGAGCGTGTCCAGCGGAGATTCATACGGATGATCCCTGGAATGGTAGGTTTAACATATGAGGAACGGCTGAGGATCCTGGGATTGTTTTCATTGGAGTTTAGAAGATTAAGGGGAGATCTAATAGAAACTTACAAGATAATATATGGCTTGGAGAGGGTGGACGCTAGGAAATTGTTTCCGTTAGGCGAGGAGACTAGGACCCGTGGACACAGCCTTAGAATTAGAGGGGGTAAATTCAGAACAGAAATGCGGAGACTTTTCTTCAGCCAGAGAGTGGTGGGCCTGTGGAATTCATTGCCGCAGAGTGCAGCGGAGGCTGGGACGCTAAATGTCTTCAAGGCAGAAATTGATAAATTCTTGATGTCACAAGGAATTAAAGGCTACGGGAGAATGCGGGTAAGTGGAGTTGAAATACCTATCAGCCATGATTGAATGGCGGAGTGGACCCGATGGGCCGAATGGCCTTACTTCCGCTCCTATGTCTTATGGTCTAATTCCAGCTTTTCTTCATTTATCTGCAGGTGTTAATCAACTATAGGATGTTTTAATGGCTTTCTATTTCTACTCTTCACTCTCAAAGAAGGGAAAAAAATGTTGCACCATTTATAAAGCAGAGCAGAATCCTTATTAATTTTATCTGAGTAAAGGTCACCTTTGTGTACGTGGCAAATGTGTTAATCAAATACTTATCCAGTGGATGGTCTCTGAACTTCTCATGCTTTATAAAATAAAATACACATCTGATTCCAGATTAATATCCATAAAAATCTGACCACATCTCTCATTAAAATGCCATGATCTTGAATGAAAGTTCATTTTCCAATAACGGAAGCAGTGATCACCCTTTTTCTTGAAAAAAAATCAAGTCTACGTTTAAGAGCTTTCATTAAAGGAATAGTTTCAGTCATTCTGAGCAATGTAGTTCATAGCTGCTTATGAGCTACACTGCCACATTTTCAACCTGCAAATGCGAAATAAATGTATTTTGATATCGAACAAGGTAAATCCTCTTTCTGTCCGTCCATCCATCCACTGCCATTTTCAAGTTTTTTCCTCCAGTTTTGTCACTTTTCCAAACTTGATTACACATGCCAGCACAAACACAATGGACCAACTGGCAACCTTACATTGTATTATTCAATGCTAGTGAATATTTCTTGTGTATAGCAACTTTCCAGTCCCTCACCTGTTTATCTCTAACTTTATAGTTTTGACTTTCAGAAAGGTATTCAACCAATGTAAGGACAATACTGTAGTTAAAAGTGATCCTGCTGTTACCTAACATTGAGGCCATGATTAATGCACAGTGATCAGGAATGTGAGCCCGAGGCTATGTTTTCCCCTCCTTGACCTTATGTGGTGCCCTTACTGCTGTCTGAACTATGATCAGTTAATTCAATTATAGATGAGCAATGAAACCTGAGATTTCCTGATCTGTTTGACTGCCATGCAGCACATATATCCATTCAAACATTGGGGGAGATTTGAAATATCATTTTAATAGACCTGTTATTTTGTTGTTTTATATTGTTTTGTATTTGGGATTCTTCAAATTGTATGTAGACTATCCTTACTTCAAACTAGTTTTAACAGCAAAATTAAGTACATACACTTGATTGGTATGTTGTTATAATGGTCATCAATACAACATAACCTCTTTATTTAATATACAATTCTGATGGGTGTTATGAATATATAACACCATCTTTTTTCTGTAAACCACTTATAAAACCCTCTGAATTAGAAGGAGTTTTGTATAAATTTTATCCTGTGATGTGGAAAACCATTCGTGCTATATCTTCATTGAAGTGAAGACCTCGATATCTGTAGAGTGAAATTTTCTGTAGAGTAGAATTCTTGGTGTCATTCATAGTATTATACATGTACAGTAAATACGTGGAATTGAGTAACAATCAAGGGATTCAGGTAGCATTGCAAACTAAAAAAGCAAACTCAGAGATATGTAGATGTCACTTAATCTTAGGAGCTCAGGTGACAGCCTTTAATTGACTCAGAGAGCCTGTTAGTTTGTGCAATGTGGATAGTTTAATTTGTAAAGAAATTCAAAACAAACTATGGGCTCTCAGAATTATACCATGGTTGATATTGTGTCTCTCACAAGGATAATGCAGCTATTTGGTAGTCCTGAAGCGGCATTGTGATTTATACAGGAATCATTGCAAGTTTTTCCAGAGCGCTTTTGCAGAAGGTTACGGGGGGCTAACTTAGTATTGTATTCTCACTGCCTGCAGCAGTAATGTTATAGAAGGTTTATTGGAACTTTATCTGATTGGATCAACTGACCTAAAAGGCATGGAAATTGTTTGAATATATAAAACCCAACAATTATGTAATTGGCTGGTGATAATTTCAGCACTTGCAATAAACTTAGAAAAGCTGTCCATATTTATTAACATCTATTTTTAAAGTTTTTTTTCATATTCATCAAATTTATTAGAGTTTTTGGATATTAACAAGCAGGATTGATAAAGGTGAACCAGTAAATATAATACATTTGGATTTCCAAAAGGCATTTAATAATGTGCCACATAAAAAGTTTAATGTACAAGAAAAGAGTTCATAGTATTGGGGTAATCTATTTGTTTTGATTGAGGAATGGCTAACTAGCAGATGAAATATGAATTTAGTTCACAGCTTTAATCTCTTTGTAATCATATCTCCGTAATGGCAGTAAGAACATAGCCATCAACCTGTATTCTGCTGTTAATTTATTTATTTTGTTCCAGATTGTACATTCATTTAGGTACAGAGCCTTTTTGCCCTTTTGCCTTTTTACCATTTTATTCACACTTTGACCTATATGTTGCTTTTTTATGCTTGTACACTCTGTCCCTTCTAATCATACTTTGGATATCAAAATTGCAGCCCTGCAAAGCCACCACAAATTGCCTCTCCAGAACCCTCCCCCACATTAGATTAAAGCCCTCTCTACAACCTTAGTTATTTGATTTGCCAGGGCACTGTCCCAGCAGAGTTCAAGTAAAGGCCAACCCACTAGGGCAACTCCTTTCTCCACCAGTACTGCTGTCAATGCCTCATGAACTGAAATCCATTCTACCTACACCAGTTTCCAAGCTGTGCATTTAACTCTTTGAATTTATTTACCCTAAGCCAGTTTGCTCTCGGCTTGGGTATAATGTGAAAGTAATCACAGAACAATACAGCAGGAGAACAGGCCATTAAGCTCACCATAACTATACAGATTCATGGTGCCTTTTTAAACTAAAAGTCTTTTGCCTTTACACAGTCCATATCCCTCTATTCATGTTTCTGTCAAGATACCTCTTAAACGTTGCTATTGTACCTGCCTCCTCCACTGCTGGCAGCACATTTCCAGGCACTTACCACCCTCTGTGTTTAAAAATAAACAACCTGCCTCTCATATGTCCCTTTAAATGTACCCCCTTTTACCTTAAACCTATGTCCCCCAGGAGTTGACATTTCTATGCTGGGAAAAAAGACTGATTATCCATTCTATCCATCCCTTTCATTATTTTATAAGCATCAATCAGGTCGCCCCTTAGCTTCAAAGTTCAATTGGAAGCAAATCAAGTTTATCCAATCTCTCTTCATAGCTAATATTGTCGAAACCCAGCAACATCCTGGCGCATAGTGCTTCTGTATCCTCTCCAAAGCCTCCACACTTGTCATGTGGCAACAAGAACTGTACACTGTATTCCAAAGAGGCCTAGCTAAAGTTCTATCCAGCTGCAACATGACTTGCCAATTTTTATACTCTATGCCTAGACCAATGAAGACAAGCATACCATATGCCTTCTTGACCAGCTTATCCACTTGTGTTGCAATTTTCATGGAACTGTGGACCTGAATATCTGCATGCCTCTGTATATTGATGCTACTTAGGATTCTGCCATTTACTGTATACTTCCCTCCTGCGTTAGATCTCCCAAAATCCATCACCTTGCATTTGTCTATATTAAACTCCATCTGCCATTTTTCCACCTAATTTTCAAGTTTATTTACATCTTGTTCTACCTTCTGGTAGTCCTCACTATCCACAATGTCCCCAGTCTTTGTGTTGTCTGCAAACTTACTAATCAGGCTACCTACATTCTCCTCCAAATATTTAAATATATTAATAAAACAACAGGGCCCCAGCATTGATCCCTACAGAACACCACTGGTCACATATATCCAGTCACAAAAACACCCTTCCACTATTACTCTGTCATCTATGACCAAGGCAGTTCTGCATCCATCTTACCACAGCTCACCACAAAACCCATGTAACTTCAACTTTTGTATCAGGAGAAAGTGAAGATTGCAGGTGCTGGAGATCCGAGTTGACAGTGTGGTGCTGGAAAAGCGAAGCAGGTCAGACAGCATCCGAGGAGCAGGAGAATCGATGTTTCGGGCATAAGCCTTTCATCAGGAATGAATTTCATTCCTGACAAAGGGCTTATGCCTGAAACGTTGATTCTCCTGCTCCTTGGATGCTGCCTGACCTGCTGTGCTTTTCCAGCACCACACTGTCAACATTTGTATCAGCCTGACATGAGGGACCTTGTCAAACATCTTGCTAAAGTCCGTATGGACAACATTAACTGCCCTGCCTTCATCAATCGTCTTTGTCACTTTTTCAGAAAACTCAATCAAATTTGTAAGACACCACCTTCCCCACACAATGACATGCTGCCAATCGCTAATACATGCATAGTTTTCTAAATGTGAGTAAATCCAATCCCTAAGAATATTCTCCATTAATTTCCCTAACACTGATGTAAGGCCCACTGACCTATAATTTTCTGGATTTGTCCTGTTACCCTTCTCAAACAAAGGAACAATGTTGGCAATTCTCCAGTTCTCTGGGACCTCTTCTGTGATGAAAGAGGATACAAAGATTTAGTACAAGGCCTCAGCAATTATTTAACCTGCCTCCCTTAGCATTTTGGGATAGATCCCAGAACTTGTCTTCTTTAATGCTTTCCAAAATACCCAACACCATCACCATTTTTATGGTGGCATGCCCTAGAATATCACTATACCCCCTCCCAAGACTCGCCATCCACCATGTCATAGAGATATACAGCACGGAAACAGACCCTTTCATATATCCACCTAGATGCTTTTTAAATGCTGTAATTGTATCAGCTTCCACCACTTCCCATGGCAGCTCATTCCATGCATGCACCACCCTCTGCATGCAAAGGTTGCCCCTTAGGTCCCTTTTATATCATTCCCCTCTCACCCTGACCCTATGCCCTCTACTTTTGGACTCATTCACCCCATCCTTTTCCTTTGTGAATACTGTTGCAATGTATTCCTTAAGAACCTCACCCACTTCCTCCAAATGTACACATAAATTCACATGGTATGGGGAATTGGCCATGCTAAATTATCCGTAGTGTTAGGTAAGGGGTAAATGTAGGGATATGGGTGGGTTGTGCTTCGGCGGGTCGGTGTGGACTTGTTGGGCCGAAGGACCTGTTTCCACACTGTAAAGGAATCTAATCTAAAAAAAAATTCCCTTCTGTGTCCATGAATGGAGTGACTCTTTCTCTAGTTATCTTCTTGCTCCTTATATGTGTATAAAACACTTTAGGATTTTCCTTAATCCTGTTGCCGAAGAAATTTCATGGTCCCTTTTTAACCCTCCTAATTCTTTGTTTGAGTTCTTCTAATCCTTGGAGGGGTCTGCTTTTCTGTTTAGCTTCTGCGTGTTCAAAGTCTTTCAGCAAGCTCTTTTCCGTTCTTATCAATGTCGTATCAACATGGGTGACAACAACTGGTAGCATCCCTCCCCCCCACCACAGCCCCAGGCAGGCAACACAGCCTTCAGATCTCTCACTCATGGTTGCAGAGAACACTGTCGAGAGTGTAGTGCTGGAAAAGGGCATTCATGATGAAGGGCTTTTGCCCAAAACATCGATTTTCCTGCCTGATCTGCTGTGCTTTTCCAGCACCACACTCTCGACTCTGATCTCCAGCATCTGCAGTCTTCACTTTCTCCTAGTTGCAGAGAATAGTATCTATCTCCCTGATTATACCATTTTCTAGCACTACTACATTCCTAGTTCCTCCCCTTTCTTGAATGGCCCGTGGGCCACTGTGTCATGGTCAGCTAATTTGCTGCAACCCCTGCTCTCACAGACATAGTTTGCCAGAAATTTGTATTGTTGGACAGTTGCAGGGACAAAGGTTTCTGATAGCTGCCCTTTGGACTCCATGTCTGCCTCCCTTAATCACACCCTCCTATCCGTGATCACATATCAGGTTTGAACTACCTAATCGAAGAACTTACCAATCAGCTGCTTCGTTTATGAAAGAGCAGCCAAACATCCCTCTATTTTGTTATGGACCAGACCAAATCCTCCTCAAATATATCCTAGCCCATACCTTAATTTTTATCTCAATTCAAGGCAAGCATAAGGTGCTGTGTCCCAGATGTTATTTTATTGGTTATACTGCTCTCCTTTTAAGTAAAACACACTTTATTCTTATCCTGTCGTTATAATGTAAGTAAAAGACAGCAGAATTGATGTAACCTTATTGGAAAGCTTAACACAATAATACTAAATGGCAACTGTTCCAATAAAGTAACATCCCATGAATATGCCCTTGGCAAAGGCAAATTCAGTAAAACAGATTGTCTCACGTGATTCTAGCAGAAGAAAGAGAACCCAACTCTTCTCTATAACAGAGAGAAAGATATGGTATCTTCCATAACTGGCTTCACAGCTCCACCAACTGCTGAAGGCTAAACTAAAACCCTGGTTCTATGGGAACCTGATTCCATCCATTCAAGCTGCTTCTATTGTTCCAACTTTAAAAATAAACCCAAGGCCCCACAAGCTGTTTACTTTGTTGGCTTGGAACAATCCACTCAGCACCTCTGTTCATTTAAAAAAAGCCAAGACAAAATGCCCCTATTAATGCCATAGTATTGTCGCAGCTTCCTCCATTGAACTACTTGAGATGCTCAACTCTGACACTCATGTAAGTCACACTCTTAGGTACAAGTCTCATTAAGTTGGCTACTTACATATGCCTCCAATGCAAAGGGCTTGTCTTAGTCTATTCTTGAGGATCTAGTTTCAGCCACTTAAATTAGGCTGCTCTTTCAGTGCACCTCTTGAACATAAACTTGCTCAAAGCTCACAACAGCAAAATTTTAAACTGCAGGTTTCACTTTAAAGCCAACTACATAGTTTAAGCTAAATTAGGCTTGAACAGCAGAGCCATTCTAGGGACAAGGGTGCTAAATGCCTTCCTTCTGTTATTATATTGTGTTTTTACTTTAAAGATCTTTATTTAAATGCAACGACGACTTGCTTAAATCTCTCAAATCGCATTGTAATGTACCCACCTGCTACTTCAAAAGTTCTGACTGTGAATATACAGATATGCAGTACCTGAAGTGTGTACCATGTTCAAGGTGCACTCCATAACAGTTTTGGAGTCTGTGAATTGAATTGAATTTATTGTCAAGTGTACCGAGGCACAGTGAAAAGCTTTGTCTTGCAAACAATACAGGCAGATCACAGAGTTAAGTAGCATAGATAAGTAAATAAAAGGCAAACAACAGCAAAAGCAAAAACACAGGTACAGGCAAATGTTAAGAGTTTGAGAGTCCATTCAGTATTCTAACAACAGTAGGGTAGAAACTGTTACAAAACCGGCTGGTGCATGTGTTCAGGCTTCTGTACCTTCTCCTCGATGGTAGAAGTTGTATAAAAGCATTGCCAGGGTGGGATGGATCTTTGAGAATGCTGGCAGCCTTTCCTTGACAGCGGTAAATGGATTCTGTAGATGGGAGCTGAAAATGTGTTGCTGGAAAAGCGCAGCAGGTCAGGCAGCATCCAGGGAACAGGAGAATCGACGTTTCGGGCATAAGCCCTTCTTCAGGATTCCTGAAGAAGGGCTTATGCCCGAAACGTCGATTCTCCTGTTCCCTGGATGCTGCCTGACCTGCTGCGCTTTTCCAGCAACACATTTTCAGCTCTGATCTCCAGCATCTGCAGACCTCACTTTCTCCTCTGTAGATGGGAGGTTGGACTTTGTGATTGTCTGGGCCGAGTTCACCACTCTCTGTTATTGTCTCCAATCGTGAATTCGATGCTGTTGGGCGAATTGTTTTGGACTGAGCAGCTGAAGCTGCAGAGTGAGACAAATTTGGTAGTTTTAAAGAACTCTAGGTGGATAGGTTGGGATTTGGCAGCACAGGGAAAACTGTCCTGGATTGTTTGAGCACATGGGAAGGAGTTACTAGGATTTTACTGGGACTGGTAGAGATGTTCTTGGGAATAGTAACAGGGATGGCAATACAGTTCTGGAGAATGATGATGCTGAGGGCTTGGGACAAGTGACAAGGTGAAGTGCAATCATTCGGCTTTTCTTGGATGTGGGTTAGTGCTGTACAAGGGCAGCATTGTTGAATTTTACAACACAAAAATTCAACATATCACATGTTAGTTACCTACAAGAAAGAACTAGCAGATACATTTTTCAGAGCTATTTGCTGAAGGAGAAGACTAACCGTCAAGTCAAACTATTTAACAAAGTGAAAAATTGCAAATGTATAGCTCCTAACTCCACAATCCATCTGTGTCCTTTCATATGTACATCAATGATTATTCAATGAATGCACCACACTTGCACATACAGAGGAATCTCGATTATCCAAACAAGGTGGTCGGGCACTATTTCGTTCAGATAATTGATTATTTGGTTAATTGATTTCCTCTGAGGCTCGGAGTTTTATGTGAAGTCTGCTGCCTGTTCAGGAGACGAGGCAAAAGCACACCGCAACCCCATCCGCTCCCACTCTGTGGCCACGCCCACTCCCCAACACCGTCTGCTCCAATCCTGTCCTCCCACACCCCACCCACCGCCCAACCCCTGTCCGTGACCGCCCCTCCCCCGCCCGTGGCAGCTGGACTAGACACCAACAGTAAGACTGCTGCTGCCTTTGGGTGGTGATTCTCCAAATAGCACACACAACGTTTTGACAGGTTCCAACTTTGCCCTGTACAGGACAATGTTGGAGAGATTATCTGGGGAAGGGGGGTTTAGGGTTCACCCCTGTGTAGAACTCCAGGGAAAGTGTATAGAGAGAGAGAGAGGGCGGGAGGTCAGTCATTTAGAGACGGTGCCTGGACTGTCCAGGACTATTCTCAGCAGCATTTCAGTGAGCCGAGATCGTTTTTAATCATTGTACCTGTAAACAAAAGATGCGATCAGGGTTGAAACAGCTCTTTGACATAATGTTTCTATCGGGACCTTAAGATCCTCTTCGGATAATTGATATTCGGATGATCGAGGTTCCTTCCACTTAATTTATACAATTAACAGATTATTTTCAGTTTTTAAAAATTTGAATAACATTCCAAACAATATTTTAAAACAAATTTAAGAAAAAAATCCCTGTTTCTCTATGGAGATTGCGTTACAAGACGCCTTTATTCCAGGATCCCCAGTCTTTTGTGTCACACCTCACCAGGAAACAAAGCCCTACTATTCCTGGATTTGTCAAAAACGTTTAAAACTTTTGAAATAAGCGCACAATATTCCCCAATATATCTGATTGTCAGACTCTGGTTGATAGAAAGCACGATCAGGTTTCTGTATTTAACAAAAATGACTCTTTATTATAAGTAATTATACTCTAGCTACAGATAAACACTTATGAACCATTGACATATAACACTACTGATTAAACTCTAACCCCCTTATGAATTCCCTCTTACACACAATAACAACAGTCAGCTATTCAGGCAAGTAGAAAAAAACCTCAGGGACAAAGGAGAAAAACTGGAAAGACAGTTCAGTCTCTTTGTTCACAAATTCTGTTATGTTGTTCTTACTGATCCCAAAGTTTATTTTTGGCTTCCCTTTTCCAAATTCTTCCACTGGTTTGCAAGAGGCACAGGGTAGCTAGGTCATTTGTGAATTGTCTCTGATTTATCATTTAAAAGTCATATTTACACCAACTGTAGAATAAAGGTTAGCTGATTTTCTTCAGGTTAAAATGAATTTTAACTACAGACAACAGAGTCAGTTTCTGAGCTGATGAAGACCATCACCCTTCTCTATCTTGTTTCCTGCCCCATACTGTTCAGTTATGTGACAACAGTCATAAGACTGTTGGAAATAAGACCTTTGTCATTGATCTATGTACTAGTGATCAATCGTCAAACAATTCCTTGTTGTTAAAGGGTTATGCAGCGTGGAAACAGACCCTTTGGTCCAACTTGTCCATGTTAACTAGATATCCTAAATTGATCTAGTTCTACTTGTGAGAATTTGGCCCATATCCCACAAAACCCTTCTTATTCATGTACCCATTCAGATGACTTTTAAATGTTGCAATTGTACCTGCTTCCACCACCAACTCTAGCAGTTTGTTCCATACACGTTTCACCCTCTGTGTGAAAAAGTTGCACCTGACCATGTTCTCAAACTAAACCAATCCCACTTGCCTACATTTGGCCCATATCTCTCCAAACCTTTCCTATCATGTATTTATCCAAATGTCTTTTAAATGTTGTAACTGTACCTGCATCCACCACTTCCTCTGGCAGTTCATTCCAAACACAACCCACTCTCTGTGTAACAACATTGCCCCTCATGTCCATTTTAAAACTTTCTCCTCTCACCTTAAACATATGCCCTGAATTTTGAAATCCCCCCTCTATGGAATGGACCTTTGCTATTCATTTTATTTATGCTCCTCATGATTTTATAAACCTCAATAAGGATACCCCTCAACCTCCAATGCTCCAGTGAAAAAATTCTTAGCCTATACAGCCTATTTTTATAACGCAAACCCTCCATTCTCAGCAACATCCTGTAATCTTTTCAGAACTAAACCAATCCCACTTGCACACAGTACTCCAAAAGAGGCCTCGCCAAAGATCAATACAACCTCAACATAACATCCCAACTCCCATACTCAAAAGTCTGAGCAATGATGGCAACCGTGCTGACCGCCGCCTTAACCACCCTACCTGTGACACAAAATTTAAAAAATTATGTACCTGAACCCTTAAGTCTCTCTGTTCCACAACACTGGTTACTAAGGTTCGATCTCATGGAATACAGGGAGAACTAGCCATTTTGATACAGAAATGGCTCGAAGGTAGAAGACAGAGGGTGGTGGTGGATGGTTGTTTTTCAGACTGGAGGCCTGTGATCAGTGGAGTGCCACAAGGATCAGTGCTGAGTCCACTACTTTTTGTCATTTATATAAATTATTTGGATGTGAGCTTAACAGGTATAGTTAGTAAGTTTGCAGATGACACCAAAATTGGAGGTGTAGTGGACAATGAAGAAGGTGACCTCGGGCTACAAAGGGATCTTGACCAGATGGGCCAATGGGCTGATGAGTAGCAGATGGAGTTTAATTTAGATAAATGTGAGGTGCTGCATTTTGAGAAAGCAAATCTTAGCAGGACTTATACACTTAATGGTAAGGTCTTGGGAGAACAAAGAGACCTTGGAGTGCAGGTTCATAGCTCCTTGAAAGTGGAGTCGAAGGTAGATAGGATAGTGAAGAAGGCGTTTGGTATGCTTTCCTTTATTGGTCAGAGTATTGAGTACAGGAATTGGGAGGTCATGTTGCAGCTGTACAGGATATTGGTTAAGCCACTTTTGGAGTATTGCATGCAATTCTGATTTCCTTGCTATTGGAAGGATGTTGTGAAACTTGAAAGGGTTCAGAAAAGATTGACAAGGATGTTGCCAGGGTTGGAGGATTTACCCTGTAGGGAAAGTTTGAATAGGCGAGGGCTGTTTTCTCTGGAATATTGGAGGCTGAGGGGTGACCTTACAGAGGTTTGTAAAATCATTAGGGGCATGGATAGGGTAAATGGACAAAGTTTCTTTCCCTGGAGTGGGGAAGTGCAGAACGAGAGGGCATAGGTTTAGGGTGAGAGGGGAAGATATAAAAGAGACCTAAGGGGCAACTTTTTCACACACAGGGTGGTGCGTATGTGGAATGAGCTGACAAGAAGTGGTGGAGGCTGGTACAATTGCAACATTTAAAACACATTTGGATGGGTATATGATTAGGAAGGGTGTGGAGAGATATGGACCAGGTGCTGGCAGGTGGGACTAGATTGGGTTGGGATACCTGGTCAGCATGGACAAGTTGGACTGAAGGGTCTGTTTCTGTGCTATACATCTCTATGACTCTTATGATTCTATAACATCCTACCTCAAACATCATCCGCTCTTATCTTATAACTTAGCCTTGTCATGGGATACCCTGTTCAACACCTTCCAGAAATCCAAGTACAACACGTTTACTGATTCCCAAATATTCACTCTGCTTGAGACTTCCTCGAAGAACTCTAATAAATTAGTTAGATACGATTTTCCTTTCATGAAGCCACGTTGATTCTGCTTGATTAGATTGTGATTTTGCAAGTTTTCTGCTAGTATTTCCATAATAATTGAATTCCAACATTAGATGCTAAGCTGTGACCTACGGGGAGTGTGGGCGGACAGGGACACGGGCGCATGGGAGATTGGACGGGGGAGGGGGCGCATGGGGGTCAGGTGGAGAGGGATGAGTGGGGAAATGGATGTGGGGCAGGATGGGGCTAGAAGAGCAGTCAGAAGACCCTCCCCAACTGTGTGATGTCATTAGCATCAGTGCTGGTCGCAATTGTTGATGGCCATCTTGACCGTAGCAGCACACTCTTTCATTGCTGTTTGTGGGAGCTTGTGCCCAAATTGGTTACCATTATCCACTTGTTTGGAAGAGCTTTGTGATGCCCTGAGATTAATCTCATAGAGGTTTATAAAATCATGAGTGGCATGGATAAAGTGAATAGCAAGGGTCTTTTCCCCAGGGTGGGGGACTTCAAGACTAGGGAGCATGTTTTTAAGGTGACACGAGAAAGATTTAAAAAGGACATGAGGGACAGCATTTTTAGACAGTGTGTTTAGTGTGTGAAATGAAATGGTGGATGCAGATACAATTACAACATTTAAAAGACATTTAGATAATTACATGAATAGGAATAGTTTGGAGGAATATGGGCCAAGTGCTGCAAGGTGGACTAGTTTAATTTGGTAATATATTCGGCACGGACTGGTCGGACTCTGGTCTGTTTCCATGCTGTATGATTATGAGGAGTGTTATATAAATACAAATTCATTCATTCTTTCTTTATGAAATTTATTATCTCTTTTGCCCTTTTTGCATCTTTTAATATTCTCCCTTCTTCTGACATTTCTATTACTGTTATAATACTGATAGAATTTCATTCTCATTATGCTTTGCCTCTGCAGCTTGCTTTTTTCTAGGTCTCTCTTTGCCCTTACGATCAACCTTTTGACCTGTTTCTGCATGTTGCTGTTTTCATCCCAGTGAACCTTCTCAGCTTCCTGTCTGCAAGATTTGTTAAGGTCATTTTTCTTCTTTACTATTTTTTAAGTTGCTTGTTAATCTATTTAGCATCATGTGTATTTGGTCTGAACCTATTGATGCTACATGTTGATTTAGCCTGCATACTCAACAGCAAGCATTTAGTCTCGTGTCTTCTACTGACATGCAAACTAACTTTCTCCGACATTTATTTCTTCCCTCATTTCTGAGAGTTCTGTCCTATTTAGGCCATTTCCTGGTCTTTGGATCTGGATTTCAGATATGCTATTGTGAACTGTGTGATTTTATGCTTGTTTTATCTCAAAGGTGCGACAGTTTCCAATTGTAATATGTTGTTTGGGTCATTTATGAAGGCGTACTCAAGATGAACACTTGCCTCAATGGCAACCTCTACTCATTGAGTTATCTTGTATAGTTGCCAAAAACGCTTGATTTAAATTACCTGTTAAATTTAGCTTTCCTCTTCGTAAAATCACTCTATATCTTTTCAGAGCAAACTGTACCTCTTAATTGTTTTCTCATCTCGATAGTTCATTATTTGGCATATCTGTGCTTATTTCACAAAAACCACTTCACTTCCCTCCCTCCTCCTATGACAGAACTAACTACACCATCTCCATTGCTATCTGAGAACTACACCACTTCAAATTAAGTTAAAATTTAACTCTGGATTCAGCCACATATTTGTCCTGTTATAATAGATTTCACTACTGCAACAACAGCATTAATTCCAGCATTTTATTTCAATTATCAGTAGTTCCAGCACTGTTGCATTAACCTTGTAGTTTTGCTTCATTTTGTGTGTCTCAATGTTAGTTATTCTTGGCCTTTGGCACAATATCCCCAGCTGACTCAGATCTGCTACTCTGTTTCTGTTATCAAGATGCTTAATATTTCATCATATTGTTAATATTATTTCGGACTAGAATTTTAATGGATTGCAGAAAAATTGATTTATTTCATGTTCTGTGGATTATCTCAGCTGGGAGTTCTTCCTTTTTACTTTGATTGACAATTTAAACATACTATTAAAGGATTGGCTATCTGATATAGAGTCTAGATAGAACTTTGCTTTTACATTAGATTCAACACTTAAGTTGGAAAAAATCTGAATGGGTTTTTATGGGCATTTTTTTCATATCAAGTGTATGAGTGAGAACTGTATAAGATTATTAGAAACTTTTTTAAAAATTGCAACATAGTATCTGAAGTAATTCATGAAGAGAAACTTCAGAGTAGTGCAGAGGTATCTGGGTGTCCTTTTGCATGAATCACAGAAAACTAATATGCAGGTACAGCAGGTAATCAGGAGGGCATTTATTATGAAAGGAATAGAGTGTAAAAAGGCATCAATGAGACGGCAACTGGAGTATTGCACACAATTTTGGACCCTTTACTTGAGGAACCTACGTTCGTGACACCACCCACGCCCTCCACCTCCTCCAGGATTTCCGCTTTCCCGGTCCCCAACGCCTCATCTTCACCATGGACATCCAGTCCCTGTACACCTCCATCCCCCATCACGAAGGACTCAAAGCACTCCGCTCCTTCCTTTCCCGCCGTACCACCCAGTACCCCTCCACCGACACCCTCCTTCGACTGACCGAACTGGTCCTCACCCTGAACAACTTTTCTTTCCAATCCTCCCAATTCTCCAAACAAAAGGAGTAGCCATGGGCACCCACATGGGCCCCAGCTATGCCTGCCTCTTCGTAGGGTATGTGGAACAATCCATCTTCCGCAACTACACTGGCCCCACCCCCCATCTTTTCCTCCGCTACATTGATGACTGTATCGGCACTACC
>NC_057718.1:105576621-105591332 GCF_004010195.1 Chiloscyllium plagiosum | reverse complement strand
CTGGAACAGCACAGCAGGTTAGGCAGCATCCAGGGAACAGGAGATTCGACGTTTCGGGCACAGGCCCTTCTTCAGGAATGAGCAGAGAGTGTTCAGCAGGAGAAGATAAAAGGTAGGGAGGAGGGACTTGGAGGAGGGGCGTTGGAAATGTGATAGGTGGAAAGAGCTCCATCCTACTCCGACCTATCACCCTCACCTTGACCTCTTTCCACCTATCACATTTCCAACGCCCCTCCTCCAAGTCCCTCCTCCCTACCTTTTATCTTCTCCTGCTGAACACTCTCTGCTCATTCCTGAAGAAGGGCCTGTGCCCGAAACGTCGAATCTCCTGTTCCCTGGATGCTGCCTGACCTGCTGTGCTGTTCCAGCAATAAAGTTTCAACTTTGATCTCCAGCATCTGCAGACCTCACTTTCTCCTTGAGGAAGGATGCAATTGTATTGGAGGCCGCTTAGAGGAGGTTCATTGGATTGGAGGTCAGGAATGTGTCTAATGAAGAGAGGTTGAGCAGTTTAAGTCGATACTCTCTGGAGTTTGGAAGAATGGAGGAGATCTAATTAAGATCCGTAAGGTACTAAAGGAAGGTGACAAATGTAGAAAGAATGCTTCCTTCAGTGAGGCAATCTAGATGCCTATTGTTCCTAACTTTTATTTAGAACTTGATGTGAATGTAAATTGGTGAGATTTATATATCATATCAAAGTAAAAACTTGAATGTGAGGGGGGAATGCAGCCAATTCACAAACAAAACTAAGTTAAATAATATGTACTTGTGTGAAGAATGAATTTTACGTACAAGTATAAAGTGCACATTAAAAAAAACTGAGTGCCTCAAGTATTTTAGAATGATGAAGAAGTATCATAAGTGAAAGTTTAAAACATTTATAGACTTGATATTCAACAGGCCAAATACCTATGGCAATGCAATGAACAAACTGCATAACCAATAGTGTGGGAAGGACTTTAGGGAGTTCATCTTAATCAGAGGATTGGATAGTGAGGAAAAATTGAGGGTACAGATATGCTCAACACGGATTTATGTGACTCAATAAGTACCTCATTCCACCCCATGCATCTCCAGATACAGTGGATTATCCTCCGCCATTTTCACCACCTACTGTAAGACCTCATCATCAAAAATATATTTCCCTCCTCACTCCTACCTGCGTTCCGCAAACACCATTCCCTCCATGACTTCCTTGTTAGTCCATGGTCCCTACTAACCCACCCTCTACACTCTGCACTTTCCTCACCTGCTGCACAAGGTGCAAAGCCTGTGCACACACCTCCCCACCCTCACCTTCATCCAAGGCACTAGAGGATCTTTTCACATCCAGCAGAGATTTTCCAGTACACTCTCCCACCTTATTTACTGCATCCGTTGCTCTCGATGTAGTCTCATCTACATCAGGGAGATCGAGCACCAACTCGCAGAGTGGTTCAGGGAACATCTCTGGGACACATGCACAAACTAATCCCATCACCACTTCACCTCCCACTCCCACTCCCCCAAGGGTATGCAAACCCTGGACCTCCACCGCCAAATCAAAGCCAGTTGGAGGAAGAACACTTCATCTTCTGCCTTGGGACCCGACAACCACACAACATCAACATTGACTTCACCAGTTTCCAAATCTCTCTACCCCCCACCTCATCCCAGATCCATCTCCTGCTTCTTGGATGCTGCCTGACCTGATGTGCTTTTCCAGCACCATACTTTTCAACCTAGGAGAGGTGTAAGTGGTAAATACAGAGCCCTATGTTAAGGTGAGATTTTATTTTGATAAGTGTCAAACTAGCAGAAATAAATATAAGGCTAAAGTTTTAAAAAATTGTTGGGAATTTTTCATGGAGATTTCAGCAAATGGAGTTCCCATAAGTTGGAGCAGAGTGGAAAAACTTGGAACTGTTTAATGATGTTGGCAGCGAGAGGTTTAGTTGATGAACTATAAAGGACCAAATGCAAAGTGCATTCCTAGTGGGAATATGTTTACAGTTTAAGATTCAACATCACAAAATGGTTGGTTGCATGGGAAATTAAGTAATCTCTACATCATGAAGAAATAACTATTTAAGATCATGTTGCTTTTATGATAGGAATACATTTTTATTACAATTATAAGCTTCCTGGATTGACCAGTAAAGCATTATAACATCCTTTTAAAGAAACTAAGTTAATCCTGTTGCCTTATAAATATGTATTTATTCACTGAAGACCATTGCACCAAAAGCAGCCTCAACACTGTAGCTGAAAGTGATGAAATGCTGTGCAGTTTTTGCATGTACAGCTGTAAGTGCAGTCTGTAGAGAATAATAAACACAGTAAGTGTTGGAAGTGTGCTGCAAGTCAGTCCACATATGTAAAAAGAAAGTCAAGCTAGAATATAAAATCTTCCATCAGAACTGAGTTCTAAGGAATAGTCTTAATGTAAAAGTGAATATTCCCAATTTTTTTTCTATGTTTATTTCAGATTTCTTATATTTAGTTTTTTTTGCATTAAATAGAGAAGTTGCAAGTTCTTGAGACTGTTGCTCTCCATATTCAAGAACTTAGACCTAAAACTGAAATGCAATTTTGTGAAATTTATTATGCAAGAACAGCATGCTTGTGAAGTAATTTTGTCAAATCAAATCTGTCTAAGTTGTCCGTTAACTGAGTATCTAGAGGAAACGGCATTGTTTTTAAGGAGTGTAAATGGGATGCGCTTTGTTGTAACTAATATAATCTCCATTTCTGGATGTTTAGGTACAACAAATTCCCGTTTCTCTATTTCAGTTAGAATACTGTCACAAAACACAACTACATAATCCAGCAGGTGTTGCTGTAAATATTAATGGTAAATGTAATTAGCCTGCAAAGACACACGTATTGGTTTTCTAATAAACTAATATTTGATTTGTGTCAATTATATTACATGTCTAAATTGTGCCAGTGTATTGAAAGACTAAATGAACAGCATGTGCCACAGAGGACTAGCAGCTTCACATCCTCTTGGGCATCTTGTAGAGTTGTTTGAAGAGTGTTGTTGTTGTTGGTGTGAATACATTAACTGCCTTATCGTTTGTTACAGAATTGCATGCTATCACAAAATAATTTTAGAATTGATGGGATGATGAACTTAAATTGTGAATAAGTGTTGTGCGTATATGTAACAAACTGGTGAGATTTCTAGTGTGATTAAATAATCATATTGCTGCATTGGCAGATGTTGCTGTGTTTTCAGTTTGCTTTATGTATTAAAGTACGTATGGAATTAATGAGTTTGATTTGGTGAAATCTGAATGTAATATTTTTACTCCAGCTCCATTTTGAACAATTTCAGGTTAAAGTAGAATACTGTACACTACACAGGAAGAGTTCTTGGTAATGCTGTCTGAAGCATCATGCCTGTTATCATGATGATCAATTTTGCAATGAAATTGAGTTTTTGTCAATTACCGTGATGGCAGCTATTCAATATCTTCCAGCACCAAGATGAAGAGCGACGTCGCCAGTTGAGAGAGAGAGCTCGTCAGCTAATTGCAGAAGCTCGATCTGGTGTTAAGATGTCTGATCTTCCCAGCTACAATGAACTGAATACTGAAAAGTTGAGAGAAAGATCAAAGGCAGCTGGAGGTTAGTGAAATTTTAACTCTACTAACGCTCCATCCCCAGATTCCCAATCTGCAGGTGAAGGCTTTCCACAATCTTAACTCAGTCATTTTTCTGTCTGAGCATCTATTTTATTCTTGCTGCAAATGGTACAGTCCTTTTGTGACTCTGCCTCAGTATAGAATCTTCATTCACACTTACATTGCTAATTACTACTAGATAACTACTACTGACAGAAAAATATGAACATTTCAATGAAACTCGGGCAGTGAGATGGAAATTAACCTGAGCCTCGAGTTGATGTTGCATGAGCATAGAAGATAGGAGCAGGAATGCATCATTTGACCTCTCGAGTCAGCTCCACCATTCATTATGACCATGGCTGATCATTGAGCTCAATCCCTCTCTTCCCACTCAGCCCCCCTTCCCCATCAGCAATGCTACTTGATTTTTCACAAGAACCCCTCCTCCCACAACAAGAAGGGAAAGAAGAGTATTTAACAAGGAGTGGCTTGAACTGGAATATTCCTGGCATATCCTAAGGTCATGAGTCTAAATAAACAAAATGCAAGGTATTTTTCTTTACCAGAATATACTGAAATAAAACAGTGAAGTAGCTGAGCAGCTTCTATAACAGAGTTGTTGCAAATGTATCACTGATTTGTACGATGTTAACACTATCCTGGAATGTGGGTCTCAGATAGTTGACAGCATCTAAACATTAAGGCAGCTGGATTTTTAATGTCCACTGGAACACTTGTCTCGTAGTGGGTTCCCCTGACTGCACCAGGTTTCTTTGGACCAGACTTTACTCTGCTCAGTGTGAGTGTTACATTCTCAGAAGTAATGTTGACAGCATCTAGAATCATTGTACATCAGCACCATTGGTTCCCAGCCTTGTGGCACCACTATAGTGTCATGATTTGGTGACAGACAGCCAAATTAACTAACCCTCCCAATTTCCCCAGTGATTCATAACCAAACTTTTGAATAATCAGTACCAGATTTTGTGAATAATCAATAATAGCGATCAAGTTTATAGCTGAAATAAAATAATTAACAATTTGTTATTTAATACAGCAGCTTTAGCTGACCAATGTTAAACAACAAAGTAACCTAACTAATGTCTATAATTTAAACCCAATCTTCTTGGATTCTAGCCCTGCTCTCTCACAGACAGACAGATACACAGCACGCACACATTTAAGGAATAAATCAAAAGAGAGATGTAATTGTCCAGTTCACTTAAGCAGTTTCCACAATTCGCAATTTCATAGGAACATGGGATTGTATTCTGCTTGGTTTCTAAAGCAAGGAACATTCTGTGAATGCTTATATCTAAGATTCTATTCTCCAAACTGTCAATAAATTGATTATGAGAGGACAACCAGGAAGCAATTGAATTTCTGTCCTGTAGCTATGGTTGCCACATTCCTTCTGACAAAAAATGTTCAAAACAGTGCAAACGTTGGTTTCTCTGTCTCTTAATGCTATCTTCCTTGTGAGGCAGGTCGTGTTAACATTCAAGCATCTGCCATCTGTTTGAGCATAATGCCTTTCCAGTGTTAAAATATCTATAGACAATTATAGGACAAAAACCAACCTGCAAATAAATTCCAGGCCTAGCCTTATAACAAATTTAGTCTGTTTGTCTCTCTCATTTAAAACCAGTTGCTTGTCACAGGTCAAAGATCACCTTCTGCTCTCAGCTTATAGTTTGCAGCTCCAAACCAAAAATAATAAAAATGCTGAAGGTAGTAACTTCTGATGCTCATACTGCCAGCACCTGTACCAACCAAACTGTCAATCTGCACTTGCTTGAAATATCAGAAGCTACCTTCCAGCTAGTTCACATTAAGTATGGCAGTGCAATTAGGAAGTAAATATGGGAAAGAAAAGCACTTAAGGCTTTCCACTGAGACCTAGCTTGCAGCATATAAGTGTTTTAAGCATGCACAAAGTCTTGCTCACATCCACTACTGATGATGTTTCTTAAAACAGAAAAGAACGGATTGTGGCGTGTGCTCTTTGCTAATATTTTTCCTTTAAATACGGTTCGCTGCTTCTATATTTAATCAAATTTGAAATCTGGAATTTGTATTGCTATAGATCTTTCTGCTGATGCTAACCTACTAGTGTTAATGCTATTCATTTCTGCCACACCTGTAATGTTTCATGGACATCAATCCTGAGTGCTTTTGGGTCTTTGCATATGTGATACAATTAAATCTAAGAATAATAAACTGACAGTATTCATTGCAGCACATCCTGTCTGTCTTCTGCATGCACTAATGTGGAAATGCCCTGTTCACATTAAATGGGATGTTCAATGTATAATAAATGCTTTTGCTGATTTTCTTGTCTCTACAGGTGATACTATTGGGGTAGATATTAATGAGGAAGGCGCTGAATGCTCTTTTTTGGGAGGTGGAGAGGAACATACTAACATTGAAATTGACCTTGATTCTTTTGGTAATTCTAATTATGTTGTGCTGTTTAACCTGCATAAAATGCTTGCATGCGTTGGTCCTGTCTGTCTTCTGCTATTAATGCATATGTAAGTATAGACTAAAGCTTTGACTGCAGCAAAGTATAAGCTTCTATAGAACAAAATATGTACATCAATGTTATTTCATCAATCAAGCCTGATACTCTTGGTTCAGTTTCTCATTGCATGACACATTCACCTGTTTACCAAAATGTAATAAATTGAACTACAGTTTTCATCATACAGTTGATCAGCCTTGTTACTTGTATTATGAACCAGACCAAACCCCCTCAAAATTTATTAAGATAGTCTAGAACCTAACCTTTTCTTATTTTTAAAGATAAATGCAAGGCCTTGTGTTTTGGATGCAATTCAATCGGTCAAATTACTAGGCTTGAAACAAAATAGACTTTATTCATATTCTATAGTTAAAATACAGACAAAATAAAAACAAACGAGAAGAATTGGCTTAACTGTAACTTTATTGAAATGCTTAACAAAATATATATTAATTACTGCTAATTAACTATAGCAGCATCCCCTGAGCACACCCTTGGCAAAGGCAAATTCGGTAAAATAAATTGTTTCTCATGCAATTCTAGCAGAAGAAAGAGAACCCCAGCTTTTAGCTATAATTGGGAGAGGGGTAAGAGGTTCCACATCTAGACCCCTGCTACTGAAGGCTAAACTTGAAAAAAAATCCTGGTTCTGTGGGAGTTTGACTTCAGTCCAACTTTATATAAAAAAAAACCTAAGGCATCTTAAGCTGGTACTTCATTGGCTTTGGAGTAGATTGCATGGCACCGTTTCTCAGCTTTTCTTCATTTTTAAAAAAAGGACCAAATACACCTCTTAAAGCCATAGAATTGTCACATTTGTTTACAGCAAACTCTTAGTTTCACAACACTTTCAGGTATATTATTACATTGGAGTTTAGCCTAGACAATAAGCAATAGGAACAGGAGGAGGCCGCTCAGACCTTTGAGCTTGCTCTGCCATTCAATAGGATCATGGCTGACCTGACATTCCTGAGGTCCACTTTATTTAATTTCCCCGTAACTCTTGATTCCCCTACTCATCAAGAGTCAATCTATCCCAACCTTATATATTCACAAGGACTCTGCCAAAGAAAGCTATGGGGGCAAGGAGTTCCAAAGACTGTCACCCCACTGAGACTCTTCATCTCAGTCTTAAATTGGCGTCCCTTTAATTTGAGACAATGCCACATTGTCCTAGACTCTCCCATGAGGAGAAACATCCTCTCAACAATTACCCTATCAAGCACCTTCATATTTCAGTGAGATCACTTCTCACTCTTTGCAACACCAGTTTAGCCGTTGCTGATAGGA
This sequence comes from Chiloscyllium plagiosum, assembly GCF_004010195.1. Classification (NCBI taxonomy): domain Eukaryota; kingdom Metazoa; phylum Chordata; class Chondrichthyes; order Orectolobiformes; family Hemiscylliidae; genus Chiloscyllium; species Chiloscyllium plagiosum. The sequence continues at coordinate 105,583,904 of NC_057718.1, read as the reverse complement.
CAATCCCTCCATACCAGATATCATCCTAATCAACTTTCTCTGAACTGCTTCTACTAAAATATAAATTTTCCTTAATTAAGGGGACCAAAATTGCTCATAGAACTCCAGATGTGGTCTCACCAGCACCTTGTACAATTGCAGTAAGACTTCCCTATTGTTATACTCCAACCCCCTTGAAATAAGGGCCAACATTCCATTAGTCTTCCTGATTGCCTACTGCACTGTGTGCGAGTTTTTTGTGTTTCATGTATGAGTATGCCAAGATAATTTATGTTACAGCTTTTTCCCATTTAAATAATATTGTTGTTTTGTTCTCCCTTCCAAAGTGAACAACTTCACAATTTCCCACATTACACTGCATTTGCTAACTTTTTAACCTAATTACTTAACCTAGCAACATCTCTTTGTAAGCTATATATATCTCTGTCACAACCTACCTGTCTACCTATTTTTCTGTCATCCACAAATTTGGCTACAGTGCATTCATTTCCTTTTTCCAAGTGATGAATATATTATAAACAGTTGTAGTTCCAGCATGATCCCTGTGGAACCCCATTGGTCATGAGTTGCCAACCTGAAAAAGAACCTTAATCATTGTTTCCTACCCATGAATCATGCTCTATTCATGCCAGTAACCCTACCTCCAACTCTGTGGGTTTTTATCTTATGACTTAGCCCTTTCATGGGATATCTTGCTGAACACCTTCTGGAAGTCCAAATACAACACATCTAATGGTTCTCTTTTGTCCACTCTCCTTGAGACCTCCTCAAAAAGTTGTAATAAATTAGTCAGATATGATTTCCCTTTCATGTAGCTATGCTGGCTCTGCTTATAATTTTCCTAATGTTCTGCTATTATTTCCTTAACAGCTGATTCCAACATTTTTCCAATAACAGATGTTGGGGTTAATGTTCTTCTGTTACTTGCTTTTTGCCTCCCTCCTTTTTGAATAGTGGTGTTCCATTGGCAATTTTCCAATCCTCTGGTACTTGTCCAGAATCCACCAAGTTTTGGAAAATGACAGTCAATGCATTCATTATCTCTGTAGCTACCTCTTTTAGTATCCTAGGATGTAAGCCTTTAGAGCTAGGGTTCTTATCTGCCTTTAAGCTCATTAGCTTGTCTATTACTACTTTGGTGATGGTGCTACATAATTCCTCCCTGTATTCTTTAGTATTAGCATTAGTAGAATGTTCAAAATATCCTCCATCATCAAGGCATATTTGTTTACCTACTCTGCCATTTCCTTGATCCCATACTGTTTTCCCAGATCAATTTTATCACTTCATTCTCTCTCTTCCTTATATATTTAATGAAATTCTTATTGTTAGTATTCATGTTCCTTGCTAGTTCCCTGTCTTTATTACCTTTTTTGTTTTCCTTTGCTGGATTCTGAATTTATCCCAGTCTTCGGAGTTATCACTGACTTTGGCCTTGTTACATGTTTTAGTTTTAACTTAATACTCTGCTTAACATCCTTGGCTTGACATTTTTGGCTTTGGTATATAAATGTCTGCTCACACTTGCTGCAGTCTTAAAACATCAGGACCATGTCATTACCTGACAAACATGAACCCACATTCTGAGAGAATTTGCATAAGATTTGATTGCAACAAGAAGATGCAACTCCAGTTGGATTGAGTGGGATTGGTTTGATACAGTGTAGAGAATGCACTTATGAGATAGTTTTCCATAGTGTTACTATATTATTTCAAACAAATATATGTTCCAGAAGTCACCGTGGCACTATTAGCAACAATCATTTTGGACAATACCTTCCTTACAGCTAGTAAATAAAACAAATTCACTAGCCAATAAATTCCCTTTTCTGGTGCTAATTATTATATAGCGAAATGGCAATGAGTCATATTTGGAGAACATGTAATTACAGTTGTGTTAAAGTTGTCAGCCTTTCCTGCCAGCAGAATTGCAAATCCAAAGAAATGATATCCATGATAAGCAAAAATACAAGATTGGTAACTCCAGATTAGCCAGGTTTGTGCAAACTTGTCTTGTGACAGCCACTACCAAATCAGATTATAGTGAGGCCACACGAGAGCATGAAGTCCCAGAGTTTTTAGATTTTGCCCAGCAACATACAAGTGCGGAAATCATGTAGTCAATGTAGAAAAAACATGCTGGACTTGTCCAAAGACAGGGAGAAAGTGGGAACTGCAGATGCTGGAGATCAGAGCTTAAAAATGTGTTGCTGGAAAAGGGCTTATGCCCGAAACGTCGATTCTCCTGTTCCTTGGATGCTGCCTGACCTGCTGCGCTTGTCCAAAGACAACACATGAAGCATATTTGTTTACTGAGGTTTTCCAGAGCTAACTACTACGCAAGTTCAGGCCATAATAAGATGTGAATAAATTGAAAATAGTAATTTATCACAAATTTACTGCTTCACAGTATTTTAATGTTTTTGATATACTGTGCATGTGTAGGCAAATCAAGTTACATAGGGGCATCGTCAGTAATCTCGAAGTTAAGCTGAAAACAAGGTTGTGGGCAATCCCCTTGCAATTTGACTCATCGCAACTTCACTGTATACTTTCTTTCCTTGTCCTCTGCATCTTTCTTCTGGTCATGCCTGATCTCACCAATCTCTTTTATATTTACTACTCATTAACAAACTATCTAGAGTCTTGATCTTTCTTCCTCATCTGTCCCCAGACCTTTCACTGATCTCCCAGCACCCAATCTGTATCCAAGTCCCCACCATCAAACTCCCTGAAACCCCACAGTCTTTCCTCCTCCTTTGGCGTCATGGTGGCTCAGTGGTTAGCACTGCTGTCTTACAGTGTTAGGGACACGGGTTCGATTCCAGCCTCAGGTGACTGTCTGGGTGGAGTTTGCACATTCTCCCCATGTCTGCATGGGATTTCTCCGGGTGCTCTGGTTTCCTCACACAATCCAAAGATGTGCAGATTAGGTGGATTGGCCATCCTAAATTGTCCGTAGTGTTCAGGGATGTGTAGGTTACGTGCATTAGTCAGGGGTAAATGTAAAGTAATATGGTAGGGGGAATGGTTCTGGATGGGTCACTCCTCAGAGGGTCGTTGTGGACTTGTTGGGCCGAAGGGCCTGTTTCTACATTGTATGGATTCTATGATTCCCCTCTAACAATTATTTGATTTAAATTGCTCGACTGAAACTCTCAAACCTTCACTTTCTGCTGTTCACATACCAACACAACCCCATCCCAGTTACATTAAGGGTGGCTGCCTAATTTAAATGGAAATCAGGAGCTTTAAGTGAACTGTGTGTTACTTGGTAAATGTGGAAGCTCAGTGTTATCACTGTTTCTACCTGTCTGTACTATAGGTTTAAGATAATTGTTCTGCTTGAGAAAATTTTACTTTTAAAAGCTGGCAAAAAAATTGCATAAATAGGATCTGATTGTGTTCTGGATGGTCGAATAGTGTAATATTCTGTTACGCCACATATTGCATATAATTGCCTATAAGAATCTTACTGTTTTATTCATGCACTACAGCTATGTCATTGCTATGCTTCTTTATTTTCCGCTTTAACTGAATTTTTAAGTAATTAGTAAGTGGATTTTTACCTGTTTTAACTCCATGTTGATGTTTGTATCTTAGTATTTTCCCTTTTCGTTGCTTCAAATCCATTTTATCTATTTTGAGATGAATGTGAGAACTTCTAAAATTTTTGGTAATTTTGTTGTCACAGTATTGGGAACGAAATGTAGAAAGTATATTTTTTATTCTGAAATCTTGCAATCATGGGTTATCAGTTTCTGAGGGAGGAGAGGTATGTATTCTAAGCCTGTTGATGTTTGTAACTTAATATTTTCCCTTTTTGTTGCTTTCAATCCATTGACTTTTGTCCGTTTCCAGCACAAATTTTTAAATCACAGCTTTTTAAAAAATGTATCCTTTGATAGGGAATTTAATATTGTAAACCTTTCTCTCATTTGTTAATTTAGGAACTCAGAACAGCAAATCAGTTGACATGAAGCTTAAGAAACTCATGGAGGCTCAACCGCAGGTGGCAAATTCACTATCTACTGCTGTCCAGAAAGTCTCAGTTGACAGTGCAGAACAAGAAGAACTCAAGGTTGGTTAAGGCAATATGTTTTGATGTGCTTGTGGAACTGGCTTTATTGAAATCTGAAAAGTGAACAAATCCTTTACAAATAGATCAGCCATGATCTTATTGTGTGGCAAAATAGGGTCAAGGGACCCAATGGTCGTCCTGCTGCTGATTCTTAACTTTGTATTGAGTAACTCAGGAAACTGGTTATGTTGTTATAAATTACTGCATTTCTCAGGGTTCTGCAAAAACCTGCATTCAAAGTCTGGATTTATCATCACACTGTAGGAAGAAGTAATGAAGGGGACTGGGTAGCAAATTAGATTAGGTGCAAGTCTTTCACTGCTGAAATTTAGAATCTAATCTAGCCCAGATCAATGAGATGACCTTTGCTCATTTACTGACTCTAATAGTTCCTGTGTGAATGATGTTAGGCAACTGTCCTAAATTCCTAATGGACCCATGACAGAAAATTACCTCAAATCCTTTGAATTTTCCCATCCAACAATAATTTACCCTAACCCATACTAAAGTACTCTGCACTAAGTGACATTCTCAAGGAGGCTACTGGGTACTTGTAGGAACCGGAAAATGTCACAGATGTAGTCCCCAATATGCTAAGATTTCAGTCAAGGTAGGTTCCGGCCACAGGTTAGAGGAAGCAACATATCAACATGAGCACAGAATGCTGACACTGATACTACCACCTTCACTGAGCCATTCATGTCTTTCATCTTATGAGTGCAAAAGCTGTTCAGAAAAATGCCACTTAAAGAGGACAGAGCATGACATTGAACATAAGCAATAGTAAGGAATAATTTCCCTTATTTCTCTATCCTTGTTTCTCCCAGTTTCTCCAACTCTGCCATATCTGTTCTGATGAGGCAGCCTTCTGCAGGGGGGCCTCAAAAAGGTCCATCCAATCTTTAAACATGGATGCCCTGCAACTGTGGTCGACAGGGCCCTTAGCCATGCCTGACCCATCTCCTGCACTTCCCTTCCCAAAAGTATGATGTTCTGGTCCTCACTTACCATCCCATCAGGCTCTGCATTGTAAGGATTGTAAGCTGCATATTCTATTGCCCTCAAAAGGATGTCCACAAGCAGACAAATATTCCCCTCCCCTCCGTTGTCACCATTCCACAGGGACAGTTTCCTCCATGAGCCTCTGGTACATTCCTCCTCCTTTCCCAACATCTCCTCACACTCTCATGACACCTTGCCATGCAATTACAGAAGGTGTCATTTACCTCCTTGTTCATTACCATCTAAGGCTGTAGACTACCTTCCAGGTGAAGCAGTGATTTACCAGCACTTCATTCAGTCCAGTCTACTGTATTCACTGTTCACAATGTGGTCTCCTCTACATTTGGGAGATGAAATGCAGACTGTGTGACTGCTTGCAAGAATGTCCCTGAGCTTCCAATTTGCTGCCACTCCAACACACCATGTTCCTATACCAGCATTTCTGTCACAGGTTTGCTGCAGTGATTCAGCGAACCTTGGCTCAGGCTTGAAGGACAGCATCTCATTTTCTGCTTGGGGACCCTCTAGCCTCGAGGACTCAATATCGATAACTTTACAGCCTGATTCTCTCCTTCCATGTTTTTACTCAACCCCACACCTGGTCCTGTTATGAGATTGATTTCTTTTAGCACAGTCACCCATTATCCCTTATTCAGTTGTTCTTCTGTCCTGACCTGCTGTCTGTACTTTGCTTGTTAACCTAGCCTTTCCATGTTTCTGTCTTTCTGGACCCCATCTCCACCTCTCCACTCAAACATTGCCTCCTGCCCAAAGTTTCTCGAGCTACTTACAGTTCTGATGAAGAGTCACTGAACTCAGAACTAGTTAACTAAACAGTTAAGATTAGATTAGATTAAATTCCCTACAGTACGGGAACAGACCCTTTCACCCAGCAAGTCCACACTGGCCCTCAGACGAGTAAACTACCCAGACCCATTTCCTTCTTACTAATGCACCTAGCAATATGGGCAATTTAGCATGGCCAATTCACCTGACCTGCACACCTTTGGACTGTGGGAGGAAACCGGAGCACCCAGAGCAAAACCACGCAGACACGTGCAAACTCCACACAGTTGCCCGAGGCTGGAATTGAGCCAGGGTCCCTGGCACTGTGAGGCAACAGTGCTAATCACTGAGTCATTGTGCTGCCTGATGGCTCAGTGGTTAGCACTGCTTTCTTCCCACAGATGCTGCCAGACCTGCTGAGTTTCTCCAGCAATTTCAGTTATTGTTTCAGATCTCCAACATTTGCAGATCTTTGTTTTATTTTAATATAGATTTGAAAGAATTCACCACGGCTACAAAAATACTGCGAATTAATTATTAAATTCAAAGACACAGAAAATCCACAGGTTACTAACTCAGAAAACATAAACACAGACTTCCATTAAATGATATTAAATATTCCACAGTTTACACTACAATGTATGTTTGGAATAAAAAAGCAAGCAGACCTTTGCATTGTTTGATGTTAGCTGTATCATTGCTCTAGACATTTCATTGGACTTGAAATATGTTGCGGATATCTAATGGCTGCAGAGCCCAGCAAAATGAATCTATTGGCTTTAATATGATAACAGTCATCACTAAAGCAGACGATCTGATCATTATCTTGTTGTTTGTAGGAGCTTGCTCTGTGCCATTTGGTTGTCAGGTTTCCTACATAATAATGGTGAACACACTTCATAAAAATATTTAATTAACTGTAGGATGCCAAAGTTTATAAAAAGTGCCAATAAATACAAGTCTCTTCCTTGCGCTCCCTTTTACTTCTTTTCTATTTTTCTCTTTCAATCACTGTTTCTTTCTTTCTTATATTTTGTGGCCTCTCTGTCATTCTCATTTCCTTTCTATCTCTCTCATGTTATAATTCTTGCTGTCATGTTCTCTCTGTTGTATTATATGTCATGTTCTCATTGTCTCTGTTCTCTCTTTCACACGTTCTTTCACGCACGTCCTCTCTTGTGTTTCCTTTCAGTCTATTACCCCCCCCACACACATGCTCTCACTCTCACTCTCTCTCTCTCTCTTGTACCCTCCCTCCCTCTCTCTTGTGTTCCCTCCCCCTCTCTGGTGTTCGCTCCCTCTCGAGTTCCCACGCCCTCTCTCTTTCCTGTTCCCTCCCCTCTCTCTCTCATGTTCCCTCCCTCCCCCTCTTTCCTGTTTTCTCTCTCTCTCTCTCTCGTGGTCCCTGCCTCCC
>NC_057718.1:105538092-105576519 GCF_004010195.1 Chiloscyllium plagiosum | reverse complement strand
TTTTTCCCCTTCTGTGTTGTGTTTCCACACCCCCACTCCTGTAGTCTCTCCCTGACCCTCTTGTGTTCATCCTCCCCCCAATCGTGTTCGTCCTCTCCCTCTCTCTCACTCATGTTCTTCCAATCTCTCTCATGTTCTGTCCCTCTGCCCCCCAGTGTTTTTTCTCTTTCTCTCTCTCATATTCTCTGTTTCATTCTATTGCTGTGAGCTGCACTGGATTGGGTTAGTTTAGACGTCAACCAAAGAACAGGGTGTTTGGATTTGGCACGTAGGCGGGAATCAGGGATTGGGATAACAGTGTTCTTGAATTCTTACCCAAATGTTTATGACCTTTAGAGCATTACTTCCAGCTCTGCTTTAAGGTAATTTTTTTAAAAAACCTTAAACTTTTGACTGGCAGTCTGCAGTAAATCCTTCAATAGCCATTTGTTGTGTGTATGAATAAAACTGAGCTGAGCTTGTAAATACATTAGGGCAGAGACCTGCAGAACTGGTTTCCAACAACAGTTGGCCTTACAGCATTTCAGGCAGAAATGGGTACTGCAGATGCTGGAGATTAGAGTCAAGATCAGAGTGGTGCTAGAGTGGGGATAAAGGTGATAGGTTGGAGAGGAGGGTGAAGCGGATAGGTGGGAAGGAAGATTGACAGGTGGAACAGGTCATGAGGATGGTGCTGAGCTGGAAGGTTGGAACTGGGGTAAAGTGGGGGGAGGGAAAATGAGGAAACTGGTTGGAGTTGGAGGGGTCCCAAGGTGGAAGATGAGGTGTTCACCACCACCTCCAACCACCTATTGCATTCTCAGTTTCCTTCTCCCCAGCCCCACCCATTCCCATATATCTCTCCACTCCCGAGGCTCCCAGCCTCATTCCTGATGATGGGCTTTTGCCCGAAATGTCGATTTTCCTGCTCCTCAGATGCTGCCTGACCGGCTGTGCTTTTCCAGCACCACTCTAATCTTGACTTTCAGTATTTCAGCCAATTGGCTTGGATAATGTCATTGAGTGATAGGTGAGGCTTGAGGGGCTAAATAGTCCTGTTCCAATTTTCCTTTGATAACACAGAATACTCTACCCAATCCAGCATGAAAATACCCTACATTGGCCCTTTTCACACTAACTCTTCGTCTTAAAGTTGAGTTTTGTCAACCATTTATTGAAAAGAAAAGATGTAGTGTTTGAGTTTTATAAGTAACAGAGTCCTTCCTTTCCAACCATTGGACAGGGGCATAGGGTTGGTCAAGAAAGTCTCTCATTCAACTAGAGAACATTAAAAATTAGCATAATCTGTTCACCCTGAAGGGAATCTGCGATTTATGAATGTCTGACTTACAAACACTGCTACCTACAAACGCGATCCCATACAAGGATATAATTGTAAAGACATGACAAACAGCCATTTCCTGTAATGATGAACAGAAATTGTGCATTGTGTTTCGACTTGTGACCTTGACTGCTGAAGAGAACCTGTTCGTAACCCAGAGACTGCCTGTATTTGAATTCTCAGGTTAAACTGGTCAAAATGAGGGTTTCTAATTTAATCAGGGGATGTGGAAGTCACTGGCTGGGCTAACAATTATTACCGATATCTAGTTGTCCTTGAAAAAGTGACAATGAGCTGCCTTCTTGAATTACTGCAGTTCATTTGGCATAGGTACACCCACAATGCCTTCTTTACAACAATGAACAATGGTTTGAATATCTTAACATCTCAGCTGAAGAAGTTTGTGTAGACAATAGGAGGTTGGAAGAACACAGCAAGCCAGGTAGTATCAGGAGGTGGAGAGGGCAACGTTGTGGGTGTAACCCTTCTTCAGGACTGGGGGTGGGTGTAAGGGGAGCTGCAGATAAGTGGGGGAATTGCAAGAGAGAGAAAGAGAAAAAAAGAGAGAGAGAGAACCTGCACAGTTACTGCCTTTGCTGTTTGAATTCATGTATCGTTGGACATTGAAGTGCATCTGGGAAAATTAACAAACAGTGAAATTCACAACTGATCTTGGAGGAACTGTTGGGCGAAGTTCACAGCACAGAATCACCAGCACCATTCTAATCTAGACAGAATCAGATAAGTTAATCGTTGTTTTAAGTGTGGCCTGCAGAGAATCTGCAGTAGTGTGTAGAGTGGGTTCTTTCTTGACTATATGTTTTTGGAGATTTGTCTCTTGATTAAAGCATCTCATTTTAATTCCCCTTCCCACTCCCTTTCTAACATGACCATCCTTGGCCTCCTCCAATACCACTGCAAAACAGACTGAAAATTGGAGGAACAACACCTCATCATCGTCTGGGGCAGTCTACAGCCTGGTGGACTCAACACTGAGTTCTCCAATTTCAAAAAATCTCCCTTTCAGTCCCCGGACTCCTTTTCCAGTCCTTCCCCCTCTCTTCCATTACTCCTTCTCCACCTCCTGATGCTTTAATCAAGAGACAAATCTCCAAAAACATATAGTCAAGAAAGAACCCACTCTACACACTACTGCAGATTCTCTGCAGGCCACACTTAAAACAACGATTAACTTATCTGATTCTGTCTAGATTAGAATGGTGCTGGTGATTCTGTGCTGTGAACTTCGCCCAACAGTTCCTCCAAGATCAGTTGTGAATTTCACTGTTTGTTAATTTTCCCAGATGCACTTCAATGTCCAACGATACATGAATTCAAACAGCAAAGGCAGTAACTGTGCAGGTTCTCTCTCTCTCTTTTTTTCTCTTTCTCTCTCTTGCAATGACCTCACCATGTGCTTCCTTTGTCTGTTCTTCTCCCTTTTAAAACTGCTGTTGTTTCGACTTTTTTTCCCGAAGTTCCAAAACAATGCGCTGCCAGAGGAAGTGGCAGAGGCTGGTAAAATTGCAACATTTAAGAGGCATTTGGATGGATATATGAATAGGAAGGGTTTGGAGAGATATGGGCCAGATGCTTGCAGATGGGACTAAATTGGGTTAGGATACCTGGTCGGCATGGACGGGTTGGACCGAAAGGGTCTGTTTCCATGTTGTACATCTCTATGACTCTATGATGCTGCCTGACATGCTCTGTTCCTCCAGCTTCCTACCTTTGACTATTCTTACTGTTCTGCTGATTGTAGGAGTCCTAAATTTGCATCCCAGGAAAGGGTTTTCAAGGACCTTGGGACTGATGTCCTTAAAGATGTCTTTGAAGGCTACAATGCATGTATATTTGCTTATGGGTAGATTCCAGCATCTGCAGATTTTTTCTGTCTCTGAAGAAGTTTGTATGTTACAGGGAAGTTTGGATAAGTGTAGAAAGATGATTAAACTGGAAAACTAATCTTTATTGAGAACTGAGATGATAAGTATGTCTCTTCTGGTCCCTTTGTCAGGCATACTGATAATTTGTCACAGTTTGACTTGAGCTCATGTAGTGTCACAAAATATTCACGCCCAGACTCTGGCTGAGATGTTGCCATGAGAAAACAACAGGGAACTGTAGGATCACATGTACCACGATAATTCAGAAAAAAGGGTGAACATATTCTTTTAGTTTCCAGAAAACTGGCCGCTATGCATGACCGTATGTCACTTCTAGCAAATAGAGTTGAGGAACCCCAAAGGCAAAAAAAAACTATAATGGGAGTTATGTACAGACCTCCCAACAGTGACCAGGACCTGGGGCGCAAGATGTACCAGGAAATAAATAGGGCATGTCAGAAAGGCAAGGTCACGGTGATCATGGGGGACTTCAGTATGCAAATAGATCGGGTGAATAATATTGCCGGTGGATCCAAAGAAAGGAAATTCATGGAATGCTTATAGGATGGCTTTTTGGAACATCTTGTGATGGAGCCCACAAGGAAGCAGGCGCTCCAATTTGATGTAGAAAGGCTATGCTGGGAGATAAGGAAATAGCTGAAGAACTTAATAAGTACTTTGTGTCAGTCTTCACAGTGGAAGACATGAGTAATATCCCAACAATTAAGGAGAGTCGGGGGCAGAGTTGAGTATGGTAGACATTACAAAAGAGAAAGTGCTAGAAAAGCTAAAAGGTCTAAAAATTGATAAATCTTCTGGCCCCGAAGGGCTACGTTCTAGAGTTCTGAGAGAGGTGGCTGAGGAAATAGCGGAGGCGTTGGTTTTGATCTTTCAAAAATCACTGGAGTCAGGGAAAGTCCCAGATGATTGAAAAATCGCTGCTGCAATCAAGACAAAAGATGGAAAATTATAGGCCAATTAGCCTAATCTCGATTGTAGGTAAAATTCTAGAATCCATCATTAAGGATGAGATTTCTAAATTCTTGGAAGTGCAGGGTCGAACTAGAACAAGTCAGCATGGATTTAGTAAGGGGAGGTCGTGCCTGACAAACCTGTTAGAATTCTTTGAAGAGGTAACAAGTAAGTTAGACCAGGGAAACCCAGTGGATGTTACCTATCTAGACTTCCAAAAGGCCTTTGATATGGTGCCTCGCGGGAGGCTGCTGACTAAGGTGAGGGCCCGTGGTGTTTGAGGTGAGCTGCTGGCATGGATTGAGGATTGGCTGTCTGACAGAAAGCAGAGAGTTGAGATAAAAGGTTCTTTTTTGGAATGGCAGTCGGTGACAAGTGATGTCCCGCAGGGTTCAGTGTTGGGGCTGCAGCTATTCACTTTATATAATTAATGATCTGGATGAAGGGACTGGGGGCATTCTGGCGAAGTTTGCCGATGATACGAAGTTAGGTGGACAGGCAGGTAATACTGAGGTGGTGGGGAGGATGCAGACAGATTTAGACAGTTTAGGAGAGTGGTCCAGGAAATGGCTGATGAAATTTAACGTGAGCAAATGCGAGGTCTTGCACTTTGGAAAAAAGAATACAGGCATTGACTATTTTCTAAACGGTGAGAAAATTCATAAAGCCAAAGTACAAAGGGATCTGGGAGTGCTCGTCCAGGATTCTCTAAAGGTTGACTTGCAGGTTAAATCTGTGGTTAAGAAAGCAAATGTAATGATGTCATTTGTCTCAAGAGGGTTGGAATATAAAAGCAGCAATGTGCTACTGAGACTTTATAAAGCTCTAGTTAGGCCCCATTTAGAATACTGTGTCCAGTTTTGGGTCCCACACCTCAGGAAGGACATACTGGCACTGGAGTGTGTCCAGTAGAGATTCACACGGATGATCCCTGGAATGGTAGGCCTAATGTATGATGAGCAACTGAGGATCCTGGGATTGTATTCATTAGAGTTTAGAAGGTTGAGGGGAGACCTCATAGAAACTTACAAGGTAATTCATGGCTTGGAAAGGGTGGACGCTGGGAAATTGTTTTCGTTAGGCGGGGAGACTAGGACCCGTGGACACAGCCTTAGAATTAGAGGGGGTCAACTTTTAGAATGGAAATTAGACATTTCTTCAGCCAGAGAGTGGTGAGCCTGTATAATTCATTGCCACGGAGCGCAGTGGAGGCCGAGATGTTAAATGTCTTTAAGGCAGAGATTGATAAATTTTTGAACTCGCAAGGAATTAAGGGCTACGGGAAGAGTGCGGGTAAGTGGTGTTGAAATGCCCATCAGCTATGATAGAGTAGCGGAGTGGGCCAAATGACCTTACTCCCGCTCCTATGTCTTATGGTCTTAGTGTAAATGAACGATGTTATAAGCTGAACTGGTCATCTTAAATCGGTTGTTAGTATTGCTACTAGCAAACTTAGAGTTGTTGAGTAAATGCTGCTCAGTCATGGGCTCACATCTCACAGTTTAAATTCTGTGCTGGGTTTTGCCATCATGGGCTGGTTGAGTATGGTCTGTGCTCTGCCTATTATGAACAACCAGTTAGCCAATTGGTGCGATAAACAAAGTACATACTACCTGGCATCATATTGACGCTGAAATTTAAACACAATGTTACTGTATTGGGTGGAATGTTTTTCTTACTGACTGCAGTCCCTGTAAGTGGAAAATTTTTGCTGTACATTGAGCAGACTCACAAATGGGCCAAAGGTTGCCACTTTCATAAGTGAAAAATGTCTCAACTTACCCTGGAATATAATATCTCATTAAAGAAAATATCTCAAAGTTTAGCCAACAGGTTAAGGAAGCAATTTCACACTGCTGCTGTGCAGTAGCTATATGAATTATATTTCCCATGGACAGGATGCTATCATCACCAGGAGTCTGAACTCATTTTCAGTTTGATGGTGCACTGCAATAGCTGGAATTGACAAAATGTGAATGAAATCTTGTCAACGTTACAAACGTGACCTAGCAACGGATCAGAAACTAAATTAATGTATGAGTGCCTAGAGAAAGTTAGGTGTTTAGTATTTTCCAAAATAGTTGTCGTTTATACTTAAGGAGTACATTCGAGTAGCTGCAAATCAAATAGCATTGTCTCTGCACTCGCACAGAGCCAGTACTTTTACATGGCTTTATTGGGGATCAGTTAGCTCCTTTGGCTGGATGGTTGATTTACTGTACAGAATGATGACAACAGTGGGGGTTCAAATCCTGTACCAGCTGAGGTTACTATGAATGTCCACCTTCTTGACCTCTCCCCTTGCCTGAGGTGTGGTGACCCACTGGTTAAACTACCACTAGCCGACTCTAATGAGAGAGCAGCTGGACTATGATGACTTTACCTAATGATACATGACTCTGAGGTTAAAAATCACACAACACCAGGTTATAGTCCAACTAGCTTTCAGACTGTTGCTCCTTCATCAGGTACAGTCAAAACCACCTGATGAAGGAGCAGCGTTCCAAAAGCTAGTGCCTCCAATTAAACATGTTGGATATAACCTGGTGTTTTTGATTTTTAACTTTGTACACCCCAGTCCAACGCTGGCACCTCCAAATCATGACTCTATGAAATACATTTGAAATAAATTACATTCACTTTCTTGGTGGGTTTCATTCATTCCAAGTATGTATCAAACAGTACTTTGGCACTTGATGTTGTGCTGACCTTTTATCCTACTCTAAGATCAAACTCACCTATATACCTTTCATTTTACTATATTCCATGTGCCTATCCTAGAGTTGCGTAAGTGTCCCTAATGTATCTGAGTCTACTAACATCGTTGGCAGTGCATTCCACACACCCACCACTCTCTGTGTAAAGAACCTACCTCTGACATCTCCCTTAAACCTACCTCCAATTACCTTATGTTTTAAAAAATTCTCAAGGTCAGGTTCGTAGGAGAGTAGTCTGACACAGAACAAACGACCAAGAGGCGAGTCTGCTAGAATATGAGCATTTTATTCCCTGCAGCGTCGCCACAACCAGGTCTCATACTTACAACGGGTCTGGCTTATACTCACTCTACATGTTACCGGAACTGGGAGCCGTCAGTTCTCGTAGAGCGGTTGCCAACAACCCACGCTCGGCGGTTAAACGTAACCCCGGAGCAGACTCACCGAACTGGAGACTTTTCCAGCTGATATACTCTTTTCCAGATATAAACATTCATGTGAACAGCAGAGCAAGGCTAAAAAACACATTCCATTCTGGTTACATACAGATAAGAAGATTCACACGGGGAGGTGTGTAATAAGATTCACACGGGACTAAGCAACACCTCCATTCCGGTTAGATTCACACATGTATTGGGACATAATTTTTAACCGTTTCACCACACCTTAAAATTATGACCCGTTGTGATAGCCGTTTCTGTCCTGGGAAAAAGTCTCTGACTCTTTATATATGGCCTCTCATCACCTTGTACACCTCTTTCAAGTCACCTTTCACCCTTCTTTGCTCCAATGAGAAAAGCCCTAGCTCCTTCAACCTTTCTTCATAAGCAATGCCCTCCAATCCAGGCAGCATCCTGGTATATTTCCTCTGCACCTTCTCTAAAGCTTCCACATCTTTCCTGTAATGAGACAACCAGAACTGAATTCACTATTCCAAGTGGGGTCTAACCAGGACTGTATAGACCTGCGGCATAACCTCTAGCTCTTAAACCCAATCCCCTGCTAATGAAAGCCAACACACCATGCGCCTTCTTTATAACCCGATCAACTTGGGTGGCAACTTTGAGGGATCTATGGACATGGACCCCAAGATCCCTCTCTTTCTCCACACTTCCAAGTATCCTGCCTTTAACCCTGCATTCTGCATTCAAATTTGACCTTCCAAAGTGAATGACTTTACTCTTTTCCAGGTTAAACTCCAACTGCCACTTACCAGCCCACTTCTGCATCCTGCCAATATCCCGTTGCAACCGACAACAGCCCTCAACACTATCCCCCATTCCACCAACCTTCATGTTATCGGCAAACATACTAACCATCTTACCACTTCCTCATCCAAGTCAAAGAGCAAAGGTCCAAGAACCGATCCCTGTGGAACACCACTGGTCACCAAGCTCCAGGCTGAATACTTTCCATCTACTAACACTCTCTGTCTTCAATGGGCCAGCCAATTCTGTATCCAGACAGCCAAATTTCCCTATCTCCCATGCCTCTTTACTTTCTGAATGAGTCTAACGTGGGGAACCTTACCAAACACTTGCTAAAAACCATGTACAACACATTCACTGCTCTACCTTCATCAACGTGTTTTGTCACATCCTCAAAGAATTCAGTAAGGTTTGTGAGTCATGACCTGCCCTTCACAAAGCCATGCTGACTATCTCTAATCGAACTATGGTTTTCTGAGTAATCATAAATCCTGTCTCTCAAAATCCTCTCCAATAATTTGTCCACCACGGATGTTAGACTGACTGGTCTATAATTCCCACGATTATCCCTATTCCCTTTCTTGAACAAGGGAATAACATCTGCCACTGTCCAATCATCTGGCACCACTCCAGTGGACAGTGATGACACAAAGATCATAGCCAAAAGTGCAGAAATCTCTTCCCTCGCTTCCCATATTAACCTAGGGTATATCCCATCTGGCCCAGGGGACTTATCTATCCTTATGTTTTTCAAAATTTTCAGCACATGCTCCTTCTTAATGTCAACCTGTTTGAGCATATCAGCCTAAAACACGCCGTCCTGAGAAACATCAAGGTCCCTCTCAGTAGTGAAAACGGAAGCAAAGTATTTATTAAGAACCTCCCCTTCCTCCTTCGACTCCAGACACAAGTTCCTGCCATTATCCTTGATCGGTCCTCCCCTCTGGGAGAAAATGAGGTCTGCAGATGCTGGAGATCTGAGTCAAGAGTGTAGTCCAGGTATGCAGTGGAGGCAGAAAAATTGGGAATAAGGAATAGCATTTTTACATGAGGCAGGGTGGGGGGAGGTATAGTCCAGGTACACCATGTAGCTGCTCCCAGAAGGACCAATTGCACCAGAGAACATATCAGATGGCATCCTTCTTCAAAGACTGCAATTTCTCCTCCCACATGGTTGGTGATGCCCCCCAGCACGTCTTATCCACTTCCTGCACTTCTGCCCTCAAAACCCACCCCTCCAACCACAACAAGTCAGAACACCCTGGTTTTCACCTTTCACCCCATCAAACTCCGGATATATTGCATCATCCTCCAACATTTCCGCCACCTGCAAACAGACCCCAACACCAAGGATATATTTCCCTCTCCACCCCTATTGCATTCCGTAAAGACCATTCCCTCCGTGACTCTGTTGTCAGGTCCACTTCCCCCACCAACCCACCCTCCCCTCCCGGCACTGCCACTGCAAGAATTGCAAAACTTGCACGCACACCTCCCCCCATACCTCCATCCAAGGCCCCAAAGGAGCCTTCCACATCCATCAGAGTTTTACCTGCACTTCCACACACATCATTGACTGTATCTGTTGCTCCCAATATGGTCTCCTCTACACTGCGGAGACAGGGCGCCAATTTGCAGAACGCTTCAGAGAATGCCTCTGGGACACATGCACGAAACAACCCCACCATCACCTGGCCGGACACTAACTCCCCCTCCCACTCCCCCAAAGACATGCAGGTCCTGGGCCTCTTCCATCGCCAAACCCTTACCACCCGATGCCCGGAGGAAGAACATCGCATCTTCAGCCTGTGACTCTCCAACCGTATGGAATCAATGTGGAATTCACCAGTTTCCTCATTTCCCCTCCCCCCACCATATTCTATATCCAACCTTCCATCTCGACACCACCCTCTTGATCTGTCCTACCTGTCCATCTTCCTTCCTACCTATCTGTCCCACCCTCCTATCAACTTCACCCCCACCGTCATCTGCCTATCTCACTCTCAGCTACCTTCCCTCCAGCCCCAGCCCCTACCTTCACTCTGGCCATCCTCTTGTTCCTCAAGTAAGTGTAAAATGCCTTAGGGTTTCCTTCATCCTTTTTCATGCCCCCTTCCAGCTCTTCCAAGTCCATTCTTCAGTTCCTTCCTGGCTACCTTGTAATCCTCTGAACCCTGTCTGATCCTTGGCTCCTCATCCTGAAGTAAGCTTTCTTCTTCCTCTTGACTAGATGTTCCACATCCCTTGTTACCCAAGGTTCTTTCAACCTACCAACCCTTCCTTGCCTAAGTAGGACAAACCTATTCAGCACTATCAGCAAGTGCTCCCTAAGCAGCCTCCACATCACTGTCGTGCATTTCCCTGAGGATATCTGTTCCCAATTTAGGTGCCCCAGTTCCTGCCTAATAGCATTGTAATTCCCCCTTCCTCAATTAAATACTTTCCCATACTGTCTGCTGCTATCTGTCTCCAAGACTATAGCAAAGGCCAGGGAGTTGTGGTCATAATCACCAAAACTTTCTGTCATTGAGAGATCAGACACCTGGCCTGGTTCGTTGCCAAGCATCAAATCCAATATGGCCTCCCCTCTAGTTGGCCTATCTGCATATTGAGTCAGGAATCCTTCCTGGACACATCTGACAAAAACTGCTTCATCTAAACTATTCGAACTAAGAAGGTTCCAATCAATATTAGGGAAGTTAAAGTCACCCATGACAACAACACTGTTACTTCTGCACCTTTCCAAAATCTCCCTCCCAATCTGCTCCTCCATGTCTCTCTGCTATTGGGGGGGCCTGTAGAAAACTCCTATTAAAGTGTCAGAAAGACCTTATTTCTGACTCCCACTCATACTGACTCTGTAGCCAAACCCTCCTCGATGACCTCCCTTTCTGAGCTATGATACTATCCCTGATTAGCAATGCCACTCTCTCACCTCTTTTAACTCTTCCCCCCTACTCCTTTTGAAACATCTAAACCCTGGAACATCCAACAATCATTCCTGCCTCTGTGATATCCAAGTCTCCGTAATGGCCATGACATCATAATTCCAAGTACTGATCCGTGCTCTACGTTCATCACCCTTAATCCCTTCACTTCTTGCGTTAAAATAGGCACACTTCAACCCATCACACTGACTGCAAGTTCACCCTATCAGCTGTCTATCCTTCCTCAGACTCTTTGCACACTATATCTGCCTGTTCACCAGCTATCCCATCCTCAGATCCATAGCTCCAGTTCCCATCCCCCTGCCAAACCCTCCCAAAGAGCTCCAGCAAACCTTGCGCCCAGGATTTTGTTGCCCCTCCAGTTCAGGTACATCCTGACCTCCTTGTACAGGTTTCACCTTCCCCTGAAGCTATCCCAATGATCCACATATCTGAAATCCCCCTGCCTACACCAGCTCTGCACCCGTGTGTTCATCTGCACTCATTCTCTATTCCTAACCTCACTAGTCCGTGGCGCTGGTAGCAATCCTGAGAGTACTACTCTGCTCACCCTGACTTTTAGCTTCTAAACTAACTCCCCATACAGGGGAACCTCGATTATCCTAATGCCAATTATCCAAAAATCGGATTACCCGAAGGAGACCTCGAGATCCCAATAGAAACATTACATCAAAGATGTATTTCCAACAGTGAACGCGTCTTTTGTTTACAGTGATTAAACAGGCACCAAATGACTGACTGCCCACCCTCTCTCTCTCCCCACACTTTCACTGGAGTTCTACTGGGGTGTACCCTAAACCCCCCTTCCCCAGATAATCTGACCAACATTGTCCTGTACAGGGCAGATGTGGAACCTGTCAAAAAGATTGTGTGTGTGTGTGCGCGCGCGCGCATGCACGCTGTTTGGAGACTTACCCCACAAAGGCAGAAGCAGCAGTCTTGTTGGTGTACAATCTGGTTGCCTAACTGGGGGTGCAGGGCTAGACAGGGTTTAGGGGGCGGGGACAGGGTTTGGGGCATGGGGGCGGTGTTGGGGGTGAGGGCAGTGCTGGACAAGGTTGGGGCATGGGGGGTGGTGTTGGGGGTGGGGTCTCGTGCGCTGTGTGCTGCTGCAGTCTCCTGAATTGGGAGCAGACTTTAAAAGCTCAGAGCCCCAGAGGAAAGGCATTCAATCAATTAACCAAATAATTGATTATCTGAATGAAATAATGCACGCACATCTCGTTCGGATAATCGAGGTTCCCTTGTATTCACTTTTTGGATCTTCATCCCTTTTCCTAGCCATAATATGGAGGTGCCAGTGTTGGACTGGGTTGGACAAAGTTAAAAATCTCTCAACGCCTGGTTATAGTCCAACAGGTTTATTTGGAAGCACCAGCTTTCGGAGCGCTGCTCCTTCATCAGGTAGCTGTTTCACTTTTGTTTAGTTATGTCATTGGAATTGATGTGTACCACGATTACTGGCTGTTCTCCCTCCCCCTTATGAATCCTGTAGACTTAATATAGAATTTTAAAAGTTATATTTGTGATAATATTACAAAACTGAGGATTGCCCAGTTATGTCCAACCTTCATTGAGATCCACTTTATTTTAACTCTGTAAACTTCCATGACAGTTCAGACAATAATGATGTTAATTCATTTTGAACTAAGCAGATACCAAATTCAATTCCAAACATGATCGGATTCAGGACAATAATTAATGTTGTTACAACCGGGTGGGAAGGGATCAGCAGCTCCCTTCATTTTTAATCCTTTCTGTCAACGGCAACAGATATTTTTGTTTCTTTTTTTGCGCGCACAGCTAAGTTTAATTGCAGTGTGATAGTTAACCAGGTAAACAACGAAGGAGAGCCACTTCCAAGGTTTTCTTGAGTGAAGGGGATGGAGCTGAAAATGTGTTGCTGGAAAAGCGCAGCAGGTCAGACAGCATCCAAGGAACAGGAGAATCGACGTTTCGGGCATAAGCCCTTCTTCAGGAAGGGGATGGAGTTTTATTACTTATTATACCTGAGAAAACTAATAAAATGCAACACCAAACACATTAACACAAACATGGACAGTGGGTTTACAAAGGTGGGGTTGGTCTGTTCAAATAGGAAGGTAAGTCAGTTGCTGTTTAAAGATTCTTTTTAAATCTGTGTTGTGAGAGTGAACTCAGAGTCCCAGCAGTTTGGCTGTTGTCCTTCTTTTCAGCAGTGCTGAACTTTTCCAATAACTTTAATTTATCAGTGAACAGTTCATGGTTTTTCCAAGTTGATTTTTCCAGATTTCTGAGATTAGCAAAGAGACAGTGGTTGGCAGAAGAGCTTTCTGTATCCTTTCTGTTAGCAGTCCATGTTACTTACTGTTTCTTACTGCACAAGATGGTTGTTTATGTACCATTCCTTTGCAAATTTTGGTGTCTGTGTCATGTTGTTTTATTCCAAGCTAGATAGATATGTGACTTTTCATCCCTCAATATCTGCAGTTGTCATGCAAGAGCGAGTCAGCCAAGAGTTGCAAATTTCTTGACACCTCAATATGTTTCAGTGCCTCTTGATTCAATCAGTAATTTACGAGGATGTTGTCTGGTATGGAAGGTGCTAGCTATGAAGAAAGGTTGAGTAGGTTAGGTTTATTTTCATTAGAAGAAAGGAGATTGAGGGGGGACCTGATTGAGGTTTACAAAATCATGAAGGGTATAGACAGGGTGGAGAGAGACAAGCTTTTTCCCAGGGTGAAGGATTCAATAACAAGAGGTCACGCTTTCAAGGTGAGAGGTAGAAAGTTTAAGGGGGATACAGGCAGCAAGTACTTCACACAGAGGGTGGTGGGTGTTTGGAACACATTGCCAGCAGAGGTGGTAGAGGCAGGCACGGTAGAGTCATTTAAGATGCGTCTGGACAGATGCATGAGTAGGTGGGGAACAGAGGGATACAGATGCTTAGGAATTGACCGACAGGTTTAGACAGTACATTTGGATTGGCTCAGGCTTGGAGGGCTGAAGGGCCTGTTCCTGGGCTGTAAAGTTTCTTTGTTCTATTCCAGTGCAGCTGGTTTTGTATATTCCACATGAGTTGACTGGGCTTGTCAGACAGCATCGCTGGTAGGTCAACAGAGTCCTTTTTAGAACCATTTTTAGATCTTGAAGATCTTTGATATTAAGTCAGTTGATGATTATTGATAGACCATTTTCGCTACGATCATACCAGTGTTAGTTAATTGTCCTTTACCTCTTGTTGGAAAGTCTGGAGTATCTCCAGGGTTGGTTTGAACTATCAACATTCCCCCTGTTGGATAGCCAGAATAATGTTGTTCTCATGTGAGCAATGGCTAATTAGATTAGATTATATTAGATTACTTACAGTGTGGAAACAGGCCCTTCGGCCCAACAAGTCCACACTGATCCTCCGAAAAGCAACCCACCCAGACCCATTCCCCTACGTTTACCCCTTCACCTAACACTACGGGCAATTTAGCATGGCCAGTTCACCTAACCTGCACATTTTTGGACTGTGGGAGGAAACCGGAGCACCCGGAGGAAACTCACGCAGACACGGAGAACGTGAAAACTCCACACAGACAGTTGCCTGAGGCAGGAATTGAACCAGGGTCTCTGGCGCTGTGAGGCAGCAGTACTAACCACTGTCCTACCGTGCCGCCCAAATTTTCTCCGATTTCTATCCCTCAAGGATTGAAATTGACTTTGGAAGCCAAACTTTGACTTATGGACCAACTCATAATCATCAGCCATTTCAGCTGCTAATCATGCCATTTTAATTTCTGCTCTTCCACATGAGCCCTCCCTATTTCAGAAAGTGAATTTTTGAACTCCTATTTAAGTGCCAGTATCTGAAACTCAAACTTTCTTCCTTTCTTCTCTCTCTCTTTCTCTCTCTATTTCTTTTTCTTCTGCTAAAGCACTTTTTTCTCTTTCCTCTGCTTTTAATCGCAATTCAAACTATTTCATTCCTGTTGTCTTTCCTTGTCTTTTGCCGAACGCAACTTGCTTCATTTGCAATTGAAGTTTAGCCATCTGTAAAGATTCTGATGGCATTTCCAGCAAATTTAAATGCTGACATATTTCAGTAATTAGCTCTCCATGCCTCATGGAAGGAGGCAGTTCCAACTCCAGCTTGTCTGCTAATTTTGGCAGCTTAGCTTTAATCACCTTTTGCAAAACCCTCCAGATCACTCCTTCCACCCCCAGAAAACACCTGGTGACTGAAAAAGCCAATGCTATCCCAAGCACCATTTAAACCAACCAAATTAAACACCTAGACTAAAAGACACTGACACCTACCACTCGCTGTCTTAGAGCCCAACAAGCCTAATCCCAAATATGAATTACAGGAGAAATCCTGGACGAGCCCCCAGTCTGTTATGGACCAGGCCAGACACCCTCAAAACATTTCAAGAAAGCAGCCCAGACCCTAAGTTTGCTAGTTGTTTTAAGTAGGTGTAAGGTGGATATTCCAGGAGAGATGCTGCTGGACAAACCACTTGGTTTTCAACAAAACAGATTTTATTTACAAGATTTCCAAATGAATCATACACAAAAGAGAACAGAATACAGAATAACTTAACCTATCTAAAAATCTAGTAGATTGTCCCAAATTAATGATGTTATTCCAAATACTTGTCACAATCCCCATAAACACCTCTTGGCACAAAAGGTAAAAATTAAACGTAGAATCTTACAGGAGAGATGTCAAAGAGACAGTACCAGCATGAACCTGCTTCTTTGGGTCTCGCAGCTTCAAAACTTGCCTGACTTCTTTCAGTGAATAGCCAGACTGCCAAAACCAAATCAAACCAGAGTAAAGCTGAGCTGGTAGAACTGGCCACTCCCCTTTCATTGTACAGGTGTTTTTCTTAAAAACTTAAAAGCCTTTTGCCTGAGGCAGTATCTGTTAGCTATAATCAAACTGGCCCTAAAACCCTTCAATGTAGACTTTTCGGAGACTTTAATTTTTATAACCTCTCTGAAAGAAAAGCCAAGGACAACATAACCTTGTTAAAGGAGCATCATCATTAGACTTCTCTATCCTTATTTCTTTTTAGTTGTCCTCTCTTGGTCTTTGTAGGCTTCACAATCCCCTTCACCACATCATATGCTTTCTCTTTTGTTTTTGTGCTATGCCTGACTTCCCTTATCAGGCATGGTTGCCTCATCCTGCCTTTACTATGCTTCCTTTTCCTCGGGATAAATTTTTGCCGTATCTCTCGAATTGCTCTCAGAAACTCCTGCCATTGCTGTACCACAGTCTTTCCTGTTAGGCTCCTCTCCCAGTCAATTCCACCCATCTCCTCCCTCATGTCTCTGTAGTT
Source organism: Chiloscyllium plagiosum (assembly GCF_004010195.1). Classification (NCBI taxonomy): domain Eukaryota; kingdom Metazoa; phylum Chordata; class Chondrichthyes; order Orectolobiformes; family Hemiscylliidae; genus Chiloscyllium; species Chiloscyllium plagiosum. Next base: position 105,560,155 of record NC_057718.1, on the reverse strand, counting down.
ATCCTTATTCAACGTTACACCTGATTCTAGCTTTTTCCTCTCAACTGCATAGTCAATTCTATCATGTTATAGTCACTGCCTCCTAAGGGTTCCTTCACCTTAAGCTCCCTTATCAAGTCAGCTTCATTACACACCACTACATCCAAAACTGCATGTTCCCTAGTGGGCTCCACCACAAGCAACTCCAAAAAGCCATCTCATCGTTATTCCCTATCTCCTTCCTACAATGCAATTCCTACATCACATTACAATTGATCTTATATATGCACTTGCTACTTCCATCCTTAGACAAGAATAGAGAGGGGAACATTAGTAGCCAGATAAGACACAGATAGATCAATGATATAAATAGACACTTCAAACAAAGAACATTCCTGAATCTGTAGTTTATTGCCAATTATGACTTACCTCAAATACAAAGAGAATGGAGTCCAGCTCCTTCCTCTGTGACTTATTCCCTAAATCCACACCAAAAGAAAGATGAACGAGCAATTTCTATATTTTCAAACACAATTTGCACAAGAGTAATACGAACTTTGGAAAAACAACATATCATATATGACAAGAAAACACCACAATATAATTCAGATAGCTCTTAAAAATGAAAGCCAAGTATGTATGTTGTACAAACACTTTGTACCGACCAAGTATTAATAATTTTTCATTATAAATTCAAAATAGTAAGATCAGATGAAGCGATTTAATAAAATAAACATAATGGAGATTAATGGAAAGTTCACAAAAGGATAAAGCTGTAATTATGCTTTACATCATTCGGTAATGGAGCATGAATGATTAACTAGTTTTTCAAAACTTGGAATTAATAGATTCCTTGTATACAATAGCACAGGGACCCCAGTCTCTGCAAAATCTAGATTTTCCAGTAATCGTTTGGTTTGCACTAATTATGACCCCTGTCAGTGAAGAGATTCCCCTCCCCCCACTTCCATTTTTGTTGATGGGCTTTGCTAAAACTGAAGTGATATCTTGATGCTAAATTAACCACCAAATAAGGACAATGGTGATGAAGTTCAAAACTGAAGGACTCTAATGAAATCCCTCAATGTCAGTAAACAGCTTTTTGGTGACTAAGTGTCACGTGATAGCATTACTTTCAACATCATAGATCATTTTGCTAATAACTGAAGCTGTAATATATCAACGAAGTGATACTTGGCAACTTGAAGTCCTGCTTTTGTGAACTATACTGAGCAATCCTGTCAGATAGATCGATGAATTGAATTTATTGTCACGTGTACTAAGGCACAGTGAAAAGCTTTGTCTTGCGAGCAATACAGGCAGATCATAGAGTTAAGTAGCGTAGATAAGTAAATAATAGGGAAACAGTGGCAAGAACAAAAACACAGGTACAGGTGTTTGAGAGTCCATTCAGTATTCTAACAACAGTAGGGTAGAAACTGTTTCGAAAACCAGCTGGTGCGTGTGTTGCAGGCTGGTGTGTAATTTGCCAGTGTTGTTGCTGTACAGGGACAACTTGGCCAGAAATGCAGCTAGTTCTAGAGCAGAAATCATCAGTGCTAAACATGGGATGTTGGCAAGGCCCATAGACTGAACTTTATCCAGCACTCACAGTCCTTTCTACCCATGTGGTTAACTATTTGATTATGCACCACCATTCACAATTAGATATGGTAGCGAAACAAAGTTTTGATCCATACACACATTGATAACACATGAACAAATAATAATCCCAAAAGAACTGTGGATGCTGTAAATCAAACAAAAACAGAAATTGCTGAAAAAAGGCAATGTTGTCAAGGAGAATACTGAGATACAGTCTACTAGGCGGGGTTGAGGTTCATAAGGAGGAGGTGTTAGCAATTCTGGAGAGTATGAAAATAGATAAGTCCCTTGGGACAAATATTGCCTCCTTTTCAAGGAAAGGTGCAGAGACAACCGTGGTAATTAGAGACCAGTGAGTCGTACTTTGGTTGTGGGTAAAGTGTTAAGGTTATAAGAGATAGGATTTATAATCATCTAGAGAGGGATAGTTGGGCTGTGGAAAGCGAGTGCGTGTGGGAATGTTTGCCAAGCTGAGTTGATGCTTTTCTATTCTTTTCGTTCTCTGCTCTAAAGGCAGGTCTTTGGCTCATTGTCTGTTTGCTGATGCTTCATCCTGAGCTGTTTTTATTGGCATTTTGTTTTTAATCAGTGGCATTTGCCATTGCTGCCACACTCTAGGGTGGGATGATGAAGCAGTTCCTAAGTCTATCCCAGCTATAACAGGAGTCAAACCTCTGCTGTTGATGTTATTCTCTTCCACATTCTAGCCATCTGAGCTAACTGGCTCACATTAATGTTTGCAGGAGGCGGAGGGAGGTGGTGGTGCTGGGGTCGTTTTACCTTCTTGGGCTGCTTATTGTTACACACTGAACTGCTGCCTCCAGATGCTCTCTTGGACTGTTTTCTTGGTGCAGCTTTCGATTTGGAATATTTGAATATTTTTTCATCCTCGTCTTTCACTTTGTGCTTATCTTTCCCATTCTTTTTGTCTTCTCTTTCTTGTCCTGCTTGGATTTGGAACTGGGTAATGAACCAGGCCAGGTGTTAGATTTGGAGGTAGGTGAGCACTTTGGTGATAATGACCACAATTCGGTTTTGTTTACTTTAGCAATGGAAATGGGACAGGTATAAACCAAAGGGCACCAGTTATGGCTGGGGAAGAGACAATTATGATGCAATTAAGCAAGATTTAGGATGCATAGGAGGGGGAAGCAAACTGTAAGGGATGGGCACAATTTAATGTGGAGCTTATTCAAGGAACGACTACTGCGTGTTCTTGATAAGTATGTACCTGTCAGGCAGGGAGGAAGTGGTCGAGTGAAGGAACTGTGGATTACTAAAGAAGTTGAAGCTCTTTGTCAAGAGGAAGAAGGAGGCTTATGTAAAGTTGAAACATGAAGGCTCAGTTAGGGCGCTTGAGAGTTACAGGTTAGCCGAAGAGATAGGACAGGTGCTAAATTAATATTTTTCATCAGTATTCAGGCTGGAAAAAGGCAATGTTGTCGAGGAGAATATTGAGATACAGGCTACTAGACTAGATGGGATTGAAGTTCATAAGGAGGTGGTGTTAGTAATTCTGGAAAGTGTAAAAATAGATTAAGTCCCCTGGGCCATATAAGATCTATCCTCGGATTCTCTGGGAAGATAGGGAAGAGATTGCAGAGCCATTGGCTTTGATCTTTATGTCATCATTGTCTACAGGAATAGTGCCAGAAGACTGGAGGATAGCAAATGTTGTTCCCTTGTTCAAGAGGAGGAGTGTAGACAACCCTGGTATTTATACACCAGTGTGCCTTAGTTCAGTTGTGGGTAAGGTTTTAGAAAAGATTGTAAGAGATATGATTTATAGTCATCTAGAAAGGAATAAGTTGATTGGGGATAGTCAGTACGGTTTTGTGAAGGTTAGGTCGTGCCCCACAAACCTATTTGAGTTATTTGAGAAGATGACCAAACATAGGTGGATGAGGGTAAAATGATTGATGTGGTGTATATGGATTTCAGTAAAACGTTTGATAAGTTCCCCACGGTAGGCTATTGCAGAAAATACCGAGGCATGGGATTGAGGGTGATTTAGTGGTTTGGATCAGAAATTGGCTCGATGTAAGAAGATAGAGTGGTGGTTGATGGGAAATATTCATCCTGGAATTTAGTTACTAGTGGTAACTAATTGCATCCACTGCTGTTTGTTATTTTTATAAATGACTTGGATGAGGGGGGGTCGAAGGATTGGTTAGTAAATTTGCAAGCGACACTTAGGTCGGTAGAGTTGTGGACAGTGCAGAAGGATGTTGCAGGTTATATAGGAACTTAGATAAGCTGCAGAGCTGTACTGAGAGGTGGCAAATGGATTTCAATGCAGAAAAATCTGAAATGATTCACTTTGGAAGGAGTACCAGGAACACAGAGTACTGGGCTAATAGTAAGATTCTTGGGAGTGTGGATGAGCAGAGAGATCTCGGTGTTAGCTTTTATTGGTAGAGGGATTGAGTTTTGGAGCCATGAGGTCCTGTTGCAGCTGTACAAAACTCTGGTGCGGCCACACTTGGACTATTGCATATAGTTATGGTCGCCGCATTATAGGAAGGATGTGGAAGCATTGGAAAGAGTGCAGAGGAGATTTACCAGGATGTTGGCTGATATGGAGGCAAGGTCTTAGGAGGAAAGGCTGAGGGACATCATGAGAGAGAAGAAGGTTAAGAGGTGACTTAATAGAGGCATACAAGATGATCAGAGGATTAGATTGGGTGGACAGTGAAAGCCTTTTTTCTCAGATGGCAATGGCTAGCACGAGAGGAGAAAGTTTTAAATTGAGGTGTGATGGACATAGGATGGATGTCAGAGGTAGTTTCTTTACTCAGAGAGTAGTAAGGGCATGGAATGCCTGACTGCAACAGTATTGGACTCGTCAACATTAAAAAGACATTAAAATTGTCATTGGTTAGACATATGGATGATAAAGGAATAGTGTAGGTTAGATGGGCTTTAGATTGGTTTCACAGGTTGGTGCAACATTGAGAGTCGAAGGGCCCGAACGGCGCTGTAATGTTCTGTGTTCTAACAGAGCCATGACCATCAGGGCAATGCTAGTCTGCATGCTCCATATGATCTTCCCATCTAAGTTCATCTAACCCTATCAATTCACATGTTCCTTCCCCCTTCACACACTTACCTCGAGTCCCCTTAAATCCATCTGTGCTGCAACCACTTGTGACAGAGAATTCTGTGTTGACAGCACTGTATAAGGAAATAAAAAATTCCTGAATTCTTTATTGCATTGATTAATGACTATATTTATGAGCTCAAGTTCTGATGCCCTCATGACTACAAACAATTTCTGGACAACAACAAAACAGACCCATTATTATAGCACCGTTAATGAGCACTGGACATTTCAATGTGCTTGGCAGATAATGAACCTTTTCAAAGTGTTGTCACTGTTGTGTTGCAGAAAAATTGGCTGTCAATTTGTGCACAGTAAGCTTCCACAAGCAACAATGTAATGATCTGTGAATATCTGTTGTGATGTTGATTGAAGGATCAATCTTGGCCAGTGTACCAGGTATATCAGCCTGTTCTTTTTTGAAACAGTGCCATGGAATTTTTATGTCCACCTGAGAAGGCTCATACAGGGTCATTCAACAATGCAGCCTGGTTCAGCATTGGAGTGTCAGCTTTAATTTTCATGCTTAAGCTCTGGACTTGGAATTGAACCTGGTAACTTATGACTCAGAGGCAATAGTGCAACTAACTGAGCCTTGCTGACATAAAACACCACAAAAGCAAAATATTGCAGGTGCTGTAAATCTGAAATAAGAACAAAATGACAGAAATATTGAGTCAGTCAGGTCATATACATGGACAGTAAAGTGATATTCAAATTTTAAGTTGATCCCTCCTTAGAGCTGATGCAAAGAATCCCGATGGATAAGGCTGGAAATGAATGTCTGTGATTGAGTGCAGGATAGGAGAGATGAACTAACAGATGAGTTGGTGATTCAAGGCCAAAGAGAGGGAGAATGGGACAAGTACAAAAAAAACCAAAAATATATTGTGTCAATGGCAGAACAAGACCAACTGCCAGCCAAAAGCAAGCTCCAACCAAAAAATGAGGCTAGAACTGAAGTTTGCAAAGAGAAAGGAGACAAAGTGGTGGGACAGAATACAATCTGAAATTGGTGAACGTAGTGTTGAGTCTGGAAAGTTGTAATGTGGCCTTCATTGGCCAAGAAGGACGTGCCAGATTACTATGTCTCTCCTTTCTTTCTCACGAAGTCAGATTCAGAAACTGTTCTGTTCAAAGTGGCCAGATGCATCTGATGTGCAAGGCGAAGGAAGTTAAAGTACCTAGCTATGCCTCACTTCTACCTCCAACTTTATTTCAGTGGTGTGAGTGGCCTGACCCTGACCCCAGCTATTCCAACCTGACATCCTTCCATCTACTTCAATTGTGGTTGATGGATCATTCCCCATTCTGCCCATCAACTCCCTACTTGACTTCCTTCCTTCCTCTTCTCTCAATAGAGTCTCATGGGCTAGCTATACACTCTATACACTCTCCTTCCATCTTTCCTTCCTCCGTGTCCCCTCTCCATTACCAGAGGCAAATGTGAATTATACCCAACCCCTCACATTAGCCACATTAACACCTTCCCTACACTGATTTCTGCCTGGACCAGGGAGAATTTGCAGCTAAATCTGTCTAACTCTGTCCCTGCTTTTTAAGCAAAGAGTAAAAAAAAATCACTTTGTTAATTGATTATTTCATATAAAAAAAATTTATCATATTGATGTTAGTGTTTTTTTGTTCAAGTTTTGTTTTTGCTTACCTAAAAAATTTTTTCAATTCACATTTAATGCTGAAAATTAGATTTCAGGCACTTGGCCCTGGGTCTCCTGCTGAAGAGGAATGACAGGCTCAAAAGCTTTTTGGAAAACCATCCAGAGGATTTCTCTTTGCTCTAATAGAAATGAGAAGTGTTGGAGATTCTCAGCAAGTCTAGTGGCAGAGAGAGACAGAGGTCTAGTCAGTGACCATTTGTCAGAACTCATACAGACTGTGGACCTGAAATGTCTAACTCTCTCTCCACAGATGCTGTTAGACTTGTTGAGTTTTTCCACATTGTCTTGCTTTCCTATATGTATTTTATGCTGGGCATTTGTAATTATGATTAGTTTCAATTTAAATGAAAACATACATTTCATTCCACATGAAGGATCACGTGACCTGAAATGTTAAGACCATAAAACACAGGTGCAGAAATTAGGCCATTTAGCCTATTGACTCTGCTCCGCTATTCGATCATGGCTGATAAATTTCTCAACCTCATTCTCCTGCTTTCTCCCAGTGACCCTTGATCCCCTTATCTATCTCTGTCTTAAATATACTCAACAACCCTGGCTTCCACAACCTTCTGTGGCATTGAATTCCATAGATTCACCACTCTCTGGTGAAGACATTTCTCCTTATCTCCATTCTAAAAGGTCGTCCTTTTACTCTAAGGCTGAGCCTTCAGGTCTTCGTCTCTCTTACTAATGGAAGCATCTTTCCAACATTCACTCTATCCAGGCTATTCATTATTCTTTAAGTTTCAGTTAGATTCCCCCCCCCCCCATCATCCTTCAAAGTTCCATCGAGTATAGATGGAGTCCTTAAATGTTCCTCATATGTTAAGCTTTTCATTCCTGGGACCATTCTCGTGAAACTCCTCTGAACCCACTGCAGGGCCAGTACATCCTTCCTGAGGTATGGGGCCCAAAACCACACACTGTACTCCAAATGTGGTCTTATAGACCCTCAGAAGTACATCTCTGCTTTTATAGAGTCATAGAGATGTACAGCACAGAAACAGGCCCTCCGGTCCAACTTGTCCATGCCAACCAGATATCCCAACCCAATCTTGTCCCACCTGCCAGCACTTGGCCCATATCCCTCCAAACCCTTCCTATTCATATACCCATCCAGATGCCTTTTAAATGTTGCAATTGTACCAGTCTCCATCACTTCCTCTGGCAGCACATTCCATACACGCACCGTCCTCTGCGTGAAAAAGTTGCCCCTTAGGTCTTTTTTACATCTTTCCCCTCTCACCCTAAACTTATGTCCTCTATTTCTAAACTCCCCCACCTCAGGGAAAAGACTTTGTCTATTTATCCTATCCAAGCCCTTCATGATTTGATAAACCTCTATAAGGTCACCCCTCAGCCTCCAATGCTCCAGGGAAAACAGCCCCAGCCTATTCAACCTCTCCCTATTGCTCAAATCCTCCAACCCTGGCAACATCCTTGTAAATCTTTTCTGAATCCTTTCAAGTTTCACAGCATCAAGTCCTCTCAAAATAAATGCCATCATTGCATTTGCCTTCCTAACCACTGACTCAACCTGCAAGTTTACCTGGACTAGAACTCCCAAGTATCTTTAGACTTCAGGCTTCTGAATTTTCTCCCCATTTAGAAAGTAGTCCATGCCTCTATTCTTTCTATTAAAGTGCATGACCTCACACATTGTACTCCATCTGCTACTTCTTTGCCCATTCTCCTAACCTCATTAGAGACAAAAAAATTCTGCAGAGGCTGGAATCCAGGGTAGACAACAATACAAGCCAGGCAGCATCAGGAGATGGAGAAGTCAACATTTCAGGTGTAACGTTTCTTCAGGACTGGAGGTGGATATAAGGGGAGCTGCAGATAAAGGGGATGGCGAGGGCAGGGTGGTGAAATGGGGGATAGATGAAGACAGGCAAAGGGTATAACCTGGTTAGTCAGTGGGAGGAATGAATCCGCTAGGTGGCTTGTCTACCTCTCTCCTAACCTGTCCAAATCCTTCTGCAGTCTCCCTGCCTTCCCAATGCTACCTGTCCCTCTACCTATCTTTGTATCATATGCAAACATAGCCAGAATACCCTCAGTTCCTTCATCTAGATCATTAATGTATAAAGTGAAAAGTTGTGGTCCTAACACTGACCCATGCAGAACACCACAGGCTGCCATCCTGAGAAGGACCCTTTTATGCCCACTCTCTGCTTTGTGCCAAACAGCCAAGCTTCTATCCATTCTAGCACCTTGTCTCTAACACTATGGGCCCTTATCATAACTGTGATTACTCTCCACAGATGCTGCCAGATCTGTTGAGATTTTCTCAGCAATTTCTGTTTTTGATTCAACTTAGTATAGTTTGCAGTTAATAAGGCCATATTTTTGTTTAGCAGATGGTTTTTGGAAGCCATTAGGAGTGCTAAATCATGGATAGCTGGCTTGCTGTGATGTAGAAATTCAATCAAAAGACTTTGAATTGCTATAACTCTGGATTTATTAGTTTTTTGACTTATTTTACAGCTGTTTTGCATGTAGACAGGCTTGTTCATTCTGAAATGAGTTTTGCAATTGAATAATGTAACAGCAGCTAATAGTGTGACAAATTATTTAATATTATTCACAACAGAATTGCCTAACAATATGATATCACCTCAGCAATAAGGAGAAGTTTTCACCCATTTGCGTTTGAAACAAATAGCTTTCTAGGTGTTTACAAATATAAATGATAAAAGAACAGAAGGTGTATTGCTTGAAGTGGTTTTTAAAAATGTTGGCACCTCAGTTAACATGAAAATTGTGTACTGCTCTAAAGTTTGTGTGGTGCTTGTGTCATTTCAATTATTTATGCAAAATTATTTTAACATTTTGCTTAACATGAGAAGTGCATAGGATAAAATATCCACATCACTCCAGCTGTAAAATTAAAAAAGTTTCATTTTTTTAAATTTTTGGCTTTAGGATAAATTTGGTTGTCTAACTTTACACCCACCTGGAATATCTTTAGAGACCGCCTATGCTGACTGAGAGGATTTCCTTCCACAGGAGGCTCTTTGAAGTTGAAAAACAATGACTTTCATTGCTTTCCTTTACACTATCGGTTCCTATACGTCAGTGATGAAAGCAAGGTAGCAGGAAAAGACTTGTATTTGCTTTAAACAAAGAGGAGCTCAGATCAGTCTGATTTTTCATTCAATTTAGCTTTCTTCAATGGCTTTAATGCAATATGAAGCTGGCTTGAGAAAAACACAATGAATTGGCAAGCTAACTGAATTAACCCAGCTTAAAGGAATAAATTTGTAAAGTGGCAGAAGTCCCTTGGCATAAAAAGGTTTCCCAAAATGGGATTTGTGAGCTAATCATACTGATATTTTTACACCTTACTAGGCTTAGACTGATCTTTATTTGTTCGCAAATGCCAGGCCTTAGTAACATGTTGTGGAGGAAATAAATGTTACGAGGTTTATCTCTGCTGCAAGTGAGTTTGAAAAGCCTCTTTGTATGTGTATGTTATTTATATGTTATTACTATTTGAGTTTTCGGGAGGTATATTGAAGAGTCCAGTATGCCAGTAATTAGAATTTTTCTTTTTGGCTTCTTTGTCTTACATCTATTTGTGGTGGTGTTACTTAACAAGATTCCATTCAGTAGTTATATCTGTTGATTTGTAACACTTCTACTGCCATAAAGTTGCAAAACATTAGTCTGCATTAATGTGTTTACATTTGTGTAAGAGGGAATAAGGTTTGTGTAATCTTTTTGTTACATTATTCATCTTCTAATAGAATTCATCTTCTGTTTAACATCAACCACACTTAGTCAATTTTTATTAGAATTGTCTTATAAGCTTCAGTCAGCATTTTTTTAGAAATTTAAAATATAGTCCCAAAGCAGCTTTTCTCACAAGGGGCAATTGACTGCAGATTGAATATGTTTGTAAATGCAGTTTAGATATTTGTAAATGAGGCATTCTGCGATTGTAGGAGAGGGTAAACTGTTACCTTCTCTTGAGAATTCTGCATCCCATACCTCCTCAAGGCAAGAGAATAGGCTGTTAGAGGACCCCCTCATTACTGATTGTCTTAATGCAGAGGAAGGGCACAGCCTTGGTAGCATTTGATAACCAGTTTCAACATTCAGTAGGCTAAGCTATTAGTCATGCATCTCAGCCTTTTTCTATTTACTTTCAAAACACTTAGAAATAATACAAGATTAGCAGCAGAATGCAATATTTTTTGGGTACAACGTACCCTGATATCTGCTTCTCCCACACACCATAGTTCTTGGGTCCTTGGGGAACGGCAAATGCATAAATATTGGCGGCCTGGAAAAGAGAAGCTGAAAATTACATTGTTAATGTGTTAATAAATCACACAAATATTTGGATAATAAAATGTAAGTCAGCAATTTTCCATTCTTTATTCTACACCAGTACTCCTTAACCTTTAGCCTGTCATAGTAGGTTTTTTCAATTGGCACAATATTAGAAATTAGTTCTTGTCAGAAACTGGCAGGTAAATTGGTAATTTCCTATACAGATGATAGCAAGCTAGAATAAGGGAACAAAGCAATTACTTTAGATGTTAGTATTTGATATATAGAGCTGATGTAAATCATGACTTAAAGATTCTTTGTGTGAGCAAAGATTTTATCTTTTGTTAAACTTTATCTTTGCAAATATATAGGGAATTAAACTGTTTTATTGAATATAAATTTAGACAAATGTTGGATAATGATATGAAAACAATTGTTAATCCCTGGCAGAATGAAATGGAGGATCATCGTGCTGAGCATTTGCGTCAAGCCACCGAACGTTTGCGAGGTCCTGTGGTGTTCAATAAAGATTCAGCTGTGAGACGAACCCATCTTCAGTCATTTAGTCAGTATGTGGAAAGCAGACCAGGTGAGAAATTCGTGAGATAAGAATGTTAAAATATTATATAGCACTTCATTTTCTCTAGCTGCCAGAGATGCTTTTTATAAGATTGAAATTAACCTCCTCTGTAAGAATAACCTCCTCTGCTCAAGGTGGAGTTAATAATTTTAACCAATTTCTGAATATCTTACCCTTTTTTTTAATAAAAAGAGGTTAAAAGGCAAAGATCAATACAAGAAGATGCAAAAAAAAGAAATGAAGAAAGAACGGAAATATGTGAAACAACTCCGAGAAAGCCAGCAGAAGATGAAGTATTTGGTGTACGTTAAATTTTTCTGTGCTTTACTGACTGTGATTATTTCTTGGGTCATATAAAGAAATGCTGTCTTCATTGGTAAAAAATGAGATGTTGGGTTTTCAGATGTCAATCTCTCACATTTTCAATGCAAAGTGAAAGGGGTGCACCACTGAATTAGTCTGCAGTGTAGTGATAATTGTCAGATAAAAGATGAATTTTTCAGACTTGCACAGCTTCAACATCCTTGAGACATTTCCATCAGGGCACTTCCCATAAAGAGATTCCAGTATTGATCTACCAGGAGAATTTTAATTATGACAAAAGTGGATACTGCAAGCTTCAGTTGGAAGGGAAAGTCACAGGAGACCTGCTAGAATTTCCCAGACAACCCATTTTGTTGGCATGGGTTAATGGGTGTTCAACCTTTCCATTATACAGATCAGCCATGAATTACCAACTGAATGATGTTTGCGTTAATATAATATATATGATAATTTTTTCACTTAATTAATGGGGAGGTTCAGCACAGTGGGAAAATGGGCTGATCATCTGTAAAATTGATTTGTGAGGAAAGATTTGATGGAATGAAAGGAGGAAACTTATTGATAGTCAGTTACCAAAATAATTCAGGAAAAGGGATTTTTAATGTATTATCTTAATTATGGTAATTTTACTCCCAAAATTTACATTGATCATTATAGTGCATAAAATGGAAAATGTATCAGATTGGCTGTATTGGCAGGTGTTTACTACATGGTAAACATTTTTAAAAACAAGATTTCACATCTGACGAAAAATGAATACTCACATTTAACTTTTCTTTGGGAATTCTGATGTTAGCTGCACTTTGGGCAAAATTTGTAAGCACCAAAATATATTTTGTGGCGTACACTAGATTAAGGAAAGCATATCTTTTTATAATTGTATTATATATTTTGTTTAATGTCGTGATTTTTTTTCTTGTCAACAGAAAGGGTTCAAAGACACGAGTCAGTATGTTGTTGGAGAATTGGCAGCATTGGAGAATGAGCAGAAGCAAATTGACACACGGGCCGCAGTGGTGGAGAAGCGTCTTCGCTATCTCATGGACACAGGTACGGTGCCCAATTACACTGTAAACAGTTTTGGCAAATTGAGTGTTCACAAACTCTTATAGAGTTTGAAAATGTGAATCTTTGAAGCCTGAATGTTCAGCAAACTGCCTTGAAAATGAAAGGCTGTGAGTCGCAGCCACCTCTCTGGGCACTGGTGATAAGAGTGCCTTCATGGGAAGTGATAACTCAACCTGATACTGTGTGAGCCAGCACTATTGAACAGTGTGTTCATCCATGCAGAGCTGGAATACATATCCGTGCCTCATTGATATGCTGCAGCAAAATGTGAGATCTCTACTGTTCTACTGATTCAGAGGAAAACAGTTGCCCTGCTGAAGCCAAGTACTGCATGAAACCATATGCAGTGCAAATGGAAGCTTGTGTTGACTAAACAGCAAAAATTTGAGTGTTGTTATAGATACTCAACAATTATTTTTCACAAGAGTAGGTCAGAAGATTTCCATGTTATTTTCAGCTTCCTTTACAGTAATAGTATGACAACATGATGCTCTGATACTACATACACAAGTTGTATTTAGTAGATACTACATCAAGATAGCTATTTTAAAAAAAAGCTTGTTGTGGTTTTAGATGTAAGGAAATGAGACAACGGAGCCAAGCTGAAATGTGGTACAGCCTTTACCTAGCTAATGTCACTGAAACATTTAGGCCTGTAAGTTTATTCACCCAGCGCACATGTTTTAGCTGCAGTGCAGAAACTGAAGATGCCAAATGAAGAGCATGAATTGTATACATGTAGCCAGAAATGTGTTTCCTATCATGTTGGGTGAGAATAGACCCAGGTATGTCATTCACCTATACCTCTCACAATTGTTAAGATCTTTGCATAAGCAAATAAGAATAAGCAATAACTTTTGATTCAACTTTCCTCTCCAACTTTGGTACTGGCTGTCAGACTGCACTAAGGGAAACCTGTCCTATGTATCACCTACAATTAACAAAGCAAGTAGCTATCTGAGTGTGGAGCCAGGAGGATCAGGAGTGATCTACTTGACCCCACATAGAAGGGATTAATCACCAATGCTTCTTGCCCTCCTCTCACTAAATCAATCAATCTAGGCCCGCTACTCTGATCTCCCTTTTTCATTCTTTGGTCTTTGCTGGAAGGCTGATATACACACTCTATTAAATGAGCCCCAAACTCCAATATCTGGAAAGCATCAGACTTCACCATTCCTGCTTAGGATATTTATCTAATCCTGCCACAATGGACCATGCTCCTGAATTTCTGAATCTTTAGGCACTTGTGAAACACAATATTTGCAAATTAGTGACTTTCCAAGATGTTAAGTGACCATCTTTAAATTTTAAAAGCTCAGTGTAAAATCAGTTACAATTTTTGCTTCTATTTAAAATTCTTGTGTCTCTCTTATTCCAATGCCACCCCAAGCACATTAAGCAGAAGTCTCTAGCCAAGATTTTGAACAGGTGACTAGTTTCTTTTGCCAGTCGAACACTTAAACTACCTGTTAGGGAAATATGAAATTGTTCTTAGTTTACACATTTGTATATTTAAAATTTTCAAGTCAAAGCAAGTGGTTTCGAAGATGTATCTGGCCTTGATGAACTAGGACTCAGTGCTGAAAGGATTTTGGAAGATTTTACAGATTAGATTTAACCTGCTGAAATGGCTGCATGTCCAACTGCAGAGACCTAAACAGCAGCTGAGCCTTGTTTGTGTCTGTTTTTATTTTCTATCGACATGGAAAATACTCTATGATTTTTAATTTCGAGCAATGTAAGATTGAGAATGAGACAAGAAAAATGAGTCCCAAAAACAGAGAGCTGCAGTAGAAAGAAGATCGAGCATTGTACAAAATTTGCTATTGATTTAATACCTGCCTTTCCTGGAATACTGGGAGACAAGCTCGTTCTCGTAAAGTTGTAACCTATCTACCTTTTTCTCAATACGTCTGTAGCCTGAGATTTGTTTTCGGCTGGTATTGATATTTTGAGGTATTGAGTATCTAAACAGTTATAGCAGCTTTGTGCATTGTTTCCATTGTGGGGATCACTCGCTGCAGCCAGCACCTAAGGATCCAATTGTTGAACCATTCCATTCATACAGCAGGGGATTTGAGTGAAGGAGACCTCAGGAAGCACTTGCTACGTCAGGGAGTAAGTTTCACATTGGATTGTAACCAGTTTTGACAATTCAGTGAGGTAAGACTCCCACAGCCCCCCGTCAAAATAACTTGAAAAGCTGTTTCTTTCCCAATTGTTTCCATGCTTGCTCTCACTTTCGCTGATTCTTGCTTTCACTCTTTGTCACTCTATTGTGCTTGATTTCTAATTCCACTTATTCTCGTTGTCTCTCACTCTTTCACTCTTACTTTTTATTTCATGTTTTTGCTCGCTCGTGCTCTCGCTTTCTCCCAGGCACAGTGGGAGCTGTGTTTCGCATAACAAGAGGCAACATATGTTATGAAATCTGGCCCAGCTTAGCTTCAAAACCTTAGCTAGATAAGGTGAGCTCATCTTCAAAGAGTGAGTAAGTCACATCTTCATTGGTTTCCATTACTAAGACAGAAGTGTGGGGAGCTCAATTGTACTTGCTGTGAAACTGTATAAAGTTATTTAATGAGAATGATTTGCAACTGTCAGTCATCTCAGTAAGTGCTGTTTCAGTCTGTTTTCCATATTTCAGATGTCAGTTTTTGCAACCAGAGTTGTATGTTAATGATTTCTCAGTTATGCTCTTTCTAATTGGGTATTGCTAAAAGGTTGCAATGCAGTTATAAGGGATGAGAAGTAAATTTGGTAAAGTGGTCGGTGCTCAAGAATCAAAATTAATATCTGATACAAAGCCTATAAATTGTGATAGTGAGTGTGCTGTAAGGTATGTTTTCTATATATATTTTGATATAATTTATTTTGTTCTTTTCATTTTGGACTAATGGCATATCGGTTTTCTGTGTCAAAATTGATTTAATGATTAATCTGTAGGTATCTTTGCAGCCATGGTGATTTCTTTTAAAACACGGTATTAGAGAGAGACTTCCTGAAGTATAGTGGAGTTTTGTTTAAATTAGGAGAATTTATGAATGAACAAAGTAAACAATGTGCATTAGACTTCAAATTGAAGATGCAGGAATAAATGTTTGGACTTAGGGGAGCACTCATAACTTGGAAGAAAGCTTTTTAATGTCAACCAACTTGGGCAGTTTTGCAGAAGTCTTGGCTGAATTTGGATGTGTGAAACAGTTTCACCTGAGAAAGGGAGACAGTTTAGGACGGTTAAGAAAGAAGTTACTTCTGTGTAGTGAGTTTTAAATGTTTCAGACCAAAAGTGCTTGGTTAAAACCCTGAAGGAGTAACATGAAGCTGAGAAATTATAAAGCTGAGAAACTTTAAATTTAGTTATAGGACGAATCAAGGAAGAGACAATCAAATGCTCACGACTGGGAAGTGAAACCACAGCTAAGTCAGACCTTTGTGTGATTTTTAATTTTGTACACCCCAGTCCAACACCGTCACCTCCAAATCATAAGTCAGACCTACGTGACCTCTCTGATATTTGAGTATTGTAATGGAATGCTGTTGCAATGAGTGGGATTTTTATTACGTTTCAAAATCTTTAAATGAATGTTATTCGTAGATGCTTTGATTTATTCTTTTTTAACATAATAAGCCTCTGCTTTATTGTTAAAACTAAATCTGCAGCATGAAACAGGCCGATATATCACCACAAGATAAATGACTTACTTATACATCCTCATGTTGCTATTTTTCCCTCACCTAAATAACGTGTTTTGTACAGTTAGTGAATGGAGTGGTGCATTTAGAAAGAATATGTAAAGGGTGTGCTGTAGATACCTCAGTTCCACCCAGTGCAAAACTGGAATTGATCCTAAGAACTCCCAAATGAATGCTTTATGTCGAAGCAGTGCATTTTTCATACTAATATTCGCCACCAGCAAGGTACAAAATGAAGTGGAGACTGTAACACATTGTATTAAAATTACAAATTGAAATACCAAGTTACAAATTAAAAATGCTAGAATTGATTATATTTCTGTGTAATGAACTATATAGAATTTTGAGTAACTGAACATTTATTCGTTCTAGCACTTTAAATAATTTGCTGAGAAATTATACCATTCAATCGCAAGAAGTATGGTTGATTCATTTAAAATACTGTATGCTTTTCCTTTAAACATTGTCAACTATCTTAAGTTTTGTTTCTGCAGGCTTTAATTTGACATAATAGTGCTTAACTTAGCTACTGTTGAATTGTTGCAGTACTTTAATAGCACATTGCATCTGAATGCTACAATGTCACAAACCTCTGGAACTTGCAAGTGATTAATTTTACTTCCTTACAAGACAATATCTCTGAGCAAGTTGGAAATCTCCCTTCAGTTGCTGTGTCATTTCTGTGGTAGTTCCTTAATTACTGGCCAGATGGAATGGGCATTACATGTTTTAGTCAGACATTTTCCCTACCCTAAAGAAACTTTGAATAAAGTTGTTGGCATTTGCAGTACTATAATAGCGCAGTTCTAATTGCCACCACACTGATGCACTGCAGCAGTTCTCTGCTGGTGATGAAAATAATTTTTAAAAACAGGCCCTTTGTCAATCACAGAATTGCTCTGATGATTTGTTTTGTGCCAGTAACACTGATATGTACTACAAAATACCTGATGAAATATGTCCTTTGTTTTAAAACGTTACCGAGTCTTTTGGTGGTTACCAGAACTAATTGTGTGATAGATGCAAAAAAAACGTAGGCATCCTCAAAAAAACTGAAGGCAAGGTTAAATGTTATTTCTTGGAATTAATAAAATTAAATATCCACAAAAACTAGTGCAAACCATATTAAAGAACAAAATGCACTCCAGTTTATTTGCAGTTTTAAAACAAAGGTTTTCTTTAAAGTTGTCAGTCATATGTTTTTGTTTTTACTTAGCAGTAAATACTGTTTTACTTTTAGAGGTATCTTCTGAAGTGAATTCTGTAAGCATATGCACTTCTTGACATTTTCCATTATGGCGTCCCTCAATGAATTGAAAGTAATTGGGGTGGTTAATTTATTTACATGGAGCAGTTCACAGTGCCTTAAATAATAGAGATAATTGAACAAGAATTGTCAAGTGTGTAGTGATATCAGACATATTACAGAAGGGAATGTGCATAAAACTTCATTTCTATGCAGCCATTGTTTATGGTAATTAAGTACACAGATTTATCCCTTGGTTGCCTTCCAAGCTTATGGCAACTGCTATTGTTGTGTTCCATTAATATGTAATCAGGAAATAGTTTAATTTTCTAATCTGCAGTTTGAGAATTCACTTTATAACAACTCTTAATTACTGCAATGCTCTAATAATGCTCATGGTTATGAAAATTTAGCCAATAATGTAAGCAAAAACAGCTGCAGGGATTATCATTCCAGAGGTGGTGCTTCCTTAATGAACATGTTATTCCTTCACCAGAGGGAGCTCAGTGTCCTTCAGACTCTAGCCCAGAACTTACACTCTCACAGACTTCCTTTATTCTGAGGAATAATATGTTTATAAGAATAATGCGAACATGAAAGTAAATATAAGTTTTATTGATTTGATAATACTTGTAACCACAGTTTGAGTAAACCTTGTAACTAAAAATGATAGCAATGTCTGTTGGTCTGAAAGACATCAGCTGTAGTTGATGGAATCATTCCTTCTCTGGTGTTCCAATTGACGTTGAAGGAATACATTGTCTTCCTCTAGTTCCACAATTCTACAGGTGACAACATACATTTAAATATTTTATCCAGTTTCTGATATGACCAATTATATACTTTATATAAATTAGTTTCAAAATATTTTAAAAGGTTTCACAAAATTATTTGTTTATTTATTATGGAATCAAGATTTATTCAACAAGGATGCAAATCTGATCATTTGAAAAGTAAAAGTATAAATATTAATACTTCTAAATAACTCAACATGCATGCGCGCACACATCAGTTTAAAATAAATCTAAAATTCTTTGCAGAGATCAACTTTTTACAAAATCATAATAGTTTAGTCAAATAATTGTTAACTCTTGAAGAAAACGAATACGAACAGAAATATCCAGATGGTTTCCAGTCTGGTATCCTGGTATATTTAGATGAATCACTCGATGCCTCTGGTTGTTACAGGGAGCTTTTCGGAAGCAAGCAAATGTCAAGCTCAAATCTTTTGGCTTCTGAGGAGAATTGCTGCATCAATTCACCTGTGCTCCCACTGCACTCTAGAAGGGCTTTTCTCAAAAGGTTGGGAAAGGATGAGTTGGGTAGCTTCCCACTTAGCAGGCTACAGCCTAAATGTCTTTTTCCGAACAATATCCAATCATCCATCAGCCATCAAATTAGACATGTGATTTCACTGTTATCAAATCCAAGCAGTTCCATAGTCTATGAAGGTCTTCTCTTCCGGTCAGTGTTTTGGGAAAAAAAAGTCCATTGTTACATTCCAGTCACTTATCTTTAAAAGAAACAAGTCCAGGCCTCTCTACAGTCTTTGAAATGAATCAATTTTCACAATCTTTTAAACAAGAGTCCCAAAAATAATGATCAGAAGTACCCTTGTTACCTAAATCATAGGAGAATAGCTCCAGGTGACTGTCTTCAGGTGATCATCAACCATGGATACAGGTATTCTGTTCACCTCATGTAAAAAATAATTCTCTCAAATGTTTTATTGCATGTATTTTCATCTACATACTCCAACAGTTTGCTTTGATTTGGAATTAATCCCATTCTATTCCTTTGTTATTTTAAAAAACATTTGATATTTTAAAACCTGAAGCACTTTTAGCTAGAAGGTAGTCTTTCCTTTAGCTGATCATATGCTACAAGCAATCCAGAGATATCAGCTGGACCATCCCATTGTTCTATGCATCTTCAATCATGGAAAATCCCCAGTACCATCAGAATCCAAATAGGTGGCTGTTGTTGCATGTTGATCATAAATCCTTTATTTCTCGCAATCTCACTTTAAAAACTAAAGTCAAAATCTATGAGGAGGTTGCATTGGTTTGAGATCTTTTGGATCCACTCTTGTTAAAGTCAGAATTGGCACCCAATGAATATAAAGTTTGAGGAAACCCATAACTCATCTAATCTAAATCAAAATGGGAAACCACGTAAGGCACACAAAATTAATATTTGGGTGTTATATTTTTAAGTCACACCTATGATCTAGTATGCTTTTATAATATTCTTGAAACACATTTAAATAACCACCTTTTTGAGATTCCACCATGGTGATGAAAGGATAGAAGAGTTGTTGTCTTGGCTTAATTCATCCTAAAAGAACCCTACTTCAGTACACAGATTATGGTATGTATACTAGTAAACTTCTGAAAGTCAGAATCCTAAACAGTGCATTCTGAGAGAGAATACTGTTAGTAAGTCAAGCAATGTATGAACATTCCTTACTGTGCTTATGTTTTTTGGATAAACAGAGATTTAACGGATTCACAGAATTGTTGCAGACCAGAAGGAACCAATTCGATGCATCATGCCTGCAATGGCTGTCCAACAACTCACTTTGCACTATTATCACCTTCCCCCTGTAATCATGCATATTCTTCCTTTCCAGATAATTATGTAATTATTTTTAAATGCCTGGACTAAACCTGCCTCCACTCCACTCAGGGAGTGCATTCCAGATTCCAGCCACTTATGCTTGAAAAGATTTTTTTCCTCTTTTTGCTATCAATTTTGAATACCTAAATAAAATCTACTGTTCTCTGAGAAAAACAATCCCAAGTTCTCTAATATCTCTTCATTACTGAAGGTTCTTCACACCTGGTACCATTTGTGGGACACTGTAGCTTTTTGAAGTTCAACTACAACAAATCAATACCATTACCCTCTTCAAAATACTCTTTAGTTAATTCTGCATAATTTTCTGTAAAGGAGACAGAGGGTGATGGTATAGAGGGTTACTTTTCGGACTGGAGGCCTGTGACCAGCGGTGCTGGGTCCCCTAAGTTTTGTCATTTATATAAATGATTGGGATGTGAATATAGGAGGAATGGTTAGTAAGTTTGCAGATGACACCAAAATTGCTGGTATAGCAGACAGTGACCTTGATCAGATAGGCCAAGGACTGACAGATGGAGTTTAATTTAGATAAATGTGAGGGGTGGTATTTTGGTAAGGCAAACCAGGGCAGGACTAATACATTTAATGGTAGGGTCTGGAGAGTATTGCCAAACAAAGAGACCTCGGGGTGCAGGTTCATAGCTCCTTGAAGGTGGAGTCACAGGTAGGTAGGATAGTGAAGAAGGTGTTTGGTATCCTTGCCTTTATAGATTAGTGCCTTGAGTATAGGAGTTGGGATGTCACGTTGTGGGTGTACAGGACATTGGTTGGGCCAGTTTTGGAATACTACGTTAAATTGTGGTCTCCCTGCCTTATGAAAGATGGTGTTAAACCTGAAAGGATGCAGAAAAGGTTTACAAAGATGCTGTCAGGGTTGGAGGGTTTGAGCTGAATATGCTTGGGCTATTTTCCCTAAGAGTGTCGGAGCGCGAAGGGTAACCTTATAAAGTTTTGTAAAATCATGAAGGGCATGGACAGGGTGAATAGCCAAGGTCTTTCCTGGGACTGTGGAGTCCAAAGCCAGAGGGCATAGGTTTAAGGTGAGAGGGGAAAGATTGAAAAGACAGTGGTGTGTGTACAGAATGAGCTGCCAGAGGAAGTGATGGAGGCTGGTACAATTACAACATTTAAAAGGCATATGAATTGAAAGGGTTTAGCAGGATATGGGCCAAATACTGTCAAACAGGACTAGATTAATTTCGGATATCTGGTCAGCATGGACGAGTTGGACTGAAGGATTTGTTTCCATGCTGTACAGCTCAGTGACTCTAAATGCATACTTGCTTTCCTTCTTTAATCCATATTTGTCTATTTGACTAATGAATTAGCCCTGAATTATTGTTTCAAAAAGATTCCCCACAGCTAACTAGTCTGTGGTTTTGGTGTGTATCTTTACATCCATTTTTTGAATAAGGGCATAATGTTTCAAATTTTGTAGTCCTCTGCCACCAACATTGAGTCTAACGAAGACTGGAAAAGTTTGGCCAATGTGTTCACAATTTCCACACTTGCTGCCCTCAATATCCTTGAATCATCTCATCTGGTCTTAGTACTTTATCAACTTTATGTACATATGAACAAGAGGAGGCCAGACAGCCCCATAAGACTGTTCCACCATTCAATGAGATCATGGCTGATGCGTGGCCCATTTCCCTAATAACAACTTTATGTTGACAGGATGCGGATGTCACTGGCTAGGCCAGCATTTATTGCCCATTACTAATTTCCCAGAGGGCAGTTAAGTGTCAACCACATTGCTGTAGGTCTGGAATCACATGCAGGCCAGGTGAGGTAAGGATGACACTTTCCTTCCCTATAGGACATTAGTGAAACAGATGGGTTTTTCTAACAATCGACAA
>NC_057718.1:105523023-105537592 GCF_004010195.1 Chiloscyllium plagiosum | reverse complement strand
GTTTTTGTATTTAAAAAATCTGAACAAAATTCTACTGAAAACCTCGCATTGCCCAGTTTTCTTCTGGGTTGGCAGTTGTAGTCACTTGGTCTTCCAGTAGGACCTGCCTTAAACTTTCTGTAGACATCCTTTATTTTTGGCTAGATTCATTCCAGTAGGCTCCAAGAATGAAGTAGTGTTTGCCAGTACCATACCTTCAGAAAATCAAGATTTCCTGCTATTTCAGAACAAATAAATCTTTCATCTATCCCCAGTCACAATCCACAAGAAAGAGGAAAAAAAATCATCATTACATACTACCCTCGCATGGTTTCTGTAGACTGGATTGTCAAACACTTTTTCGCTAAGTCTGGAGCTTCACTGTCGTGAGATTTGTAGTATCAGTTAAAAGTCTTCCTATAAGCTGTCAGTTTAAGCATCAAACAATTTAATACATCAGTAATTGAAAATCTAAATCTATAATGCCTCCGGCTTTAATTTGTAAGGAATTATTTTAAAGTTATATTTTCTAAAATACAAGATCCCTATTGATAATCTGCAAGTCAGTTTTCAAATATGATACATTTCTTTTCTGTGTCTATATTTATTTACATGCGTGTATCTTTTAACTACCTTTGTTCGGGCAATATTTATGACTGAAGATGAAAAAAATGCACAAAATTGGTTTGAACTCTCAGTTCAGATTCCAAATCAAGTTAAAAATATAAGAAGAAAAAGTCATCCCATCCCCCAAATGTGTAGCCATCTTAGCCATGGTGTCAGGCTTCAAGCATTCTTTAACAATCAGATGAAAAGGGATTTTAGAAGATTAGTGGAAGGGATGCTGAAGGCATTGTCATCAAATTTCGAGATGCATGGTATTTACTAAATTTTGGGAGTAATTTCAAAATGATACTTAAAATAAAATGAATTTTAATTCCTAAAGGTTCTTACGTCTGCAAACTGCTACGGTGTAAAAAATCCTTACTATGAAATAAATATTCGCGTGAATCAGTACTTTTAATTGTTACATTGTGAGTAAGCGATTGTGTGTGCCATGTTGTGCCAGCATGTGATCTACCAGATTAACATTCTTAAGAGAAGGTTTCCTAGATCAAAACAGTTTGCTTTACTTGCAGTTCTTTGACCATACTGCCATGAATTCAGTTAGGCAATAGTATAATTTAGAAATTTCTTGTTAATGAAAACTTAAGACTGTGAAAAGATTAAAAGGTTTGAAAGGACAAAAACTGTCAAAATACAATGATCCTATTATTTGTTAACATTTTAAACATTAATTCATTTGCTCAGTGTATGGGCAAAGATAGCCAACATAACCCATTGTTATCCCATAGTTAGTATTTTAGTTTCTTTCACTATCAATTTATTTTTTTAAACAGCTCTTTAAACCTAAACCTATGTTTACTTTTGTTCTTGATAATTACTTAGTAATTAATTTGGTTTAAGATGTGCTTTCTTCTGCATGATTACACTTTGTATTATCTAACAACCCATGTTTTAATTGTGGAACGAGGTACGTGTTTTTATTTAAATCCTTTCATTAAAGCAAAGAAGACTATTTATTTTAAATGTTGGACAGAGTAATTATTAATGTCCAGGTCTGAAATGATGAGTGATGCTAAATTAAGAGTGGACCAAGTGTCAGGAAGTCAAGCAAGTGTGTGTCTGTGTCTGTGTCTGTCTGTGTGTGTGTGAGAGAGAGAGCGAGAGAGAAACAGGAAGGCAGGTTAGTGGTAGAAAGTTGTGACAAGTATGGGCATTGGGATGTTGCAGAAATCTGGGTTCTCATACCAGATGGCTGGTGAAAGCTTCAATCTGATTGCTTGGCTGTCCTGCATCAGATCAATACTATATTTGTGCTCAACATTTGCATCATTACAGGGACTCAAAGTTCTTGAGCAAACTATAGAAAAATATTAAAACTGTGAAAATTGATAAGACTGGCAATAACTCATTTCCCTATAATTGTGGATTGTCAACTAGTGAAGAGAGAACTTGAATTTACTATTTTCTTTAATCACAGAGCAAAGTGGTTATGTCACAGTTGTTATCAGTGTGTATGCCTCATGCATCATCTATATGGAACATGTTGGCTGCTAGTATCCTCCATGACACCTTCCACTACCAAAAAATGGTTTGAAATGGTTTAACCCCAAACTCTGCAATACACTTTAAAGGAAGAGTACACAGGGGACATTTCAAGGGCTGCAATTTAATCTCAAGTGTTCAGGTGACTGCTTTTTAGCACTTGCAATTTTGAGGTTATCTAAACACCTTGATGAGATTACTGCCATATAATCATTCTATGTATCCATTATTTTGTATGTAATTAGTTTCTTTAAGATCTAACTAACAATACACTGAACAGACAATTATTCATTTGCTGTATTATAACTATTTTGTCATTGGCTTTTTAAATTTATCTAGTCAAAGATTAACCCAATGTCAGAATGTAGTGGTGATCAGAGCAACCCTTTAAAAAGCTATGTTCAGTTGTAAAGCTGGAGATGGTACATGCTGCTTCTTAATTGGCCACTGTATTGATGTTTTTTTTAACCAGGTTATCGCTTAATTGTATTGAATTAGTAACTAGAATGAAGGATGTTCGAACCTACCTGCAATTTTTGATTTCAGCAAAATACTAAAAACTGGAATATGTAGCAGTGTGGATCTTGAGCTTTGTTACCTCTTCTTTTTCAGATGCAAATTCTGACTCTCAGAACTTGGTTTAAATGCAAATGTTTGAAACATTTCCTGGTTATGCCTAGTAAATGCTTGGTAAATTTGTTACACTACATGTCCTGGAGAGGTAACAGTCAGTAGCTAATGAGAGAGGTGGAGAAAATTATGCAAAGAAAATTGGGACTGTCAACAGACATTGGCATTTCTTTTGTGGAATACTTCTCCTGGTGTTTTCTCACTTGAGACCAGTCATGTTTGCTGAAGTGTAGCCCAGTGAATATGAAAGGATGCATTTTATTTTGTTTTCAGATTTGGAACCTGTAGAAATGTGAAAGTGACCATTTTGAATACTTACCATCAAGTCCTCACATGATTATTTTAGATTGTATTTAAGTGTACTTTTAAACATTTAAGAAAAGATTGTTAAAGTAATAATCAAGAAAATTGGAATTCCTAGCATCATTGAGATTACCTTTGTGGCTTAGCAATGTTCCTTTTAAATTGAATTGCACTGATCCCCTTTGATTAATCTAATAACACATCTTGTTAAAGTGCTTTCCAAAATGCCATGCAAGACAAGTGATGTACAGCTATACATTAAACTTATGATTTTTCTCTTTATAAAACATTTTCAGATGTTTAAAATGTGTACTTTGTGACTCTCTATCCCAAGGGCTTCCTGAGACTTGTGGTATTGAATTGTACACAACTATATGCAAATCTATTTACATGGGAATGGGGTTTTGAAGTCCTTAAAATGGCAAGTAAGTTGAAGACAGGGGCCAAGAAATAAATGAAAATTTGCCTAAATCCATCAAATAATAGAGGTAGTGTTAGGGCTATCCATGGTACTGAGCTAAACAGGGGGATTACTCCTGGGTTTTGCATCAGTTGTTTTCAGCTGGGTGGCCTCACTTGTCAAGACCCCGTTTACAGGAGAACATTCACATGGCACATCAAGAAAAGAGATGCATTTTAATGCCATCAAAGCTCAAAAATCATTCATTAATGTATTCTCACTCCTCAATTGTTGATCATTTTTGAAGCATCTGGTCATTAAGACTATAGAAACCAAGATGCAACTAGAACAGGAACATTGAACTTTAACAAAACTGATCAGACCTGTTTTTATTTATAGCATTCAGGATGTTAATGTCCATAATTTCTAAGATAGCTACTACAATAGTTAAAATTATCCCCTCTTTAATAAACTGTTGCTACTTTGTTTCTCAAATAAGATTACTGAGAGGTTGATCAGTTATATTTTACTTTAAATAACTTGAGGACAGTAACATTTCAGAACTAGTGACGTTTTGAATGCTGGCAACCTAGCAGAGACAAAATCCTTTTAAACAGCTTGTGAAATGCAACTTTGAAATGGTGCTTTGAGAATGAGCAGATTATGGCTTGCCTGGTGACTCCTTCCAGCTCCCTGGGCAATGAGCTGTTGACATTCTTGCAGGTCATCATCCAAGACAGGAGGGCAACTGCAGGGATTTAACAGATAAATTCATCCAACAAGACCTTTATCCATTTCACTTCTATTTTGAAATGTTGTTTGCATGATAGCAGCATCAGTAAAATCATTTTGTTTATCAAAAGAAACCCCATTTGAGATTTGAGTGGTCAGCACTGCAACTCCTCATAGCTCTTCTTTATGCTTGTCTGATATTGGATGTATAGAGTTTAGACTGAAACATTCATTTCTGTTTTTGGAAACTTCAGAAACTTAAAGTAGCTTTAGTTATGAAAACTGCTCCAGTCAAAGAATAATTGGGATGAAATCAATACATAATAAATTTGATCAATATTTTTGCTATCAGCTTATCAATCTTTTGTTTTAATTCAGAATTTTCTGTTTTTAAAAAGAAAATCATAATTATTTGCTGAATACAGAAACTTGCTTAAGGTTTAACAGAGAAGAGACACCCATAGACTGCAGGAAAAACTTCCCATAATGCAGTGTGTAAACCAAAGCTAACAAACACCCTGCTGGGTTGAAAACGCCAAAAGACAAAAGCACAATGAAATAGAGAGCTTACCACCGGCAGCTTTCAAAACGGCAAACTAGGCAAACTATACATCTCCACCGCTCCAATTTTGTCAGAATGCTAATGAGCCAGCTCTGATCTTTACTCGGCTTCCCGTGTTTTCTACATCTTCAAGGACCACATGGCGCTAGCAAAATAAAGACAACTAAATGAGAATTTTGAACACTTTTTGTGTTCAGTCCGAGTGCTTTTCAGTTGACTTGCTCATTGAATATTCTGAACTAAAAAGGCTGCAACAGGGGGTTTAGCTATGAACTTTTTAACTGGGTAAAATTTATACAAAAGTAAATTAGTGTGACAGCGAAAATATGAGAAAAATTTCTGATTAATTTCCACTTCATAATATCAATGACATCTTTGGTTCCACTTATAGTTCTCCTACAAGGGAAGCTGATGAAGAGTGAATGAAGCTTGTGTTCTTCACAGTGAATGTTTAGTGGTTTTTTTAATAGCGATGTACTATATAAAGGCACCAGGAAGTACTCTGCATTAGCAATTGAGATCAGTAGTTAATAGGATGATGTCTTTTAGCTTTTGTCACAAGATTATTAGGAAGGATGGATTTTCCATCTCATCATTCTATGCTTTTAAGGGCCTGTTGAACATAAGTGTTAAAATACAGGTTTCTCTGCACTATTTTCTGTATATAATAAGTCTTTTTACAGTTTTACCAGGTGATTTTGTCATTGATCTTTCATCTGCTTCCCTTGCTATATTAATTACTTGAAGGGTTCTACTTTTCACAATACCCTTGATGATGTGCCTATATACAAAGTAGAAGCAGACCTGAGCATTCACCATTATTTGTCAGCATTTGTATAATGACATTAGACATTACCAGTTTTAATCTCTCTTTGTTTGACTATTAGGGTGATCAAAAGTTAATGCTCAGTAAATTGTAATGAGATTGAAATTATTATACTCTGATAAAATTACAAAGCTTTATAACATTGATTTTGTTGGAAATTTTGTGGAATATTTTCCTACTTGTTATCGGCAGAAATGTTTCAGTTACTCATAGGTTTTCAGAATTTTTTTGCAACTGGGGAAAAAAATATGATAATAACTAAAGGAGAACTAAGTAAAATTGTTTGCTATGTATGGCTGTTTCAATTTTATGATTTACTTGCTTAAATCATCAGCAACAGTAAGAGGGAAAATTACACATTAGTTTAATTGAAACACCAGTTCGTTGATTTTGCTTTCAAGTTTACCTTATTAATAATTTTCAAATCAATTCATTGAAAGTAATCAACAATATATCAAATAAATTGTTGTTGGTGCCATGACAGCAATATTGTTGAAGTACTACGTTGGACAGTATTACATAACTGAAAGAAACAAGTTGGGCAGCTGCATTTAAAGTACTGAGGTCAGAATAATTTCAGGTTTTGTTCAGTTTATCTTTGAGGGCTTGAATAAGTAATAGCATGCAAAAAGGGGCCACCTAATCGTGTATACCAGTAATCATTCCTGTTCACCATGAGGATGCTTTTCCGAGGTAAGAAACATATTTGATATTATTTAAAATATGCTGAGCTATCCTATTGTTCACTGAAAGATAATTTATAGCACAAGGTTCTTGATCCATTTTAGTTATGGTAAGTCTCAAGCTGAAAAAGAGCTGCAAAAGAGATAGCACTTAAGAACATGTGAAGTGAAATTAAATTAGTACTGTCTTCCAAATCTCTTGTAGCCAAGATTTATTTATTCTAGCTGATGTTATTAGCTGAATCATGTTATCCCTTCGTATGCAAGGAAATGTTGTTTACTAAGGGGAATTACATGCCATTGTCACAGATATTGTAGAATAAAAATGTGACTAGCTGTAGTTACTTTCCTGTAACAATACAGTACTCTGTGATAATACACATTTTGAAGGGTTGAAGTAGAGAATCTTGGTAGATGCCTGGATTTTTTTTCACACATTGCATATCTAGCCAGGGAAAGTTAAACAAGCAAAAATGTGTTATGTTCGCTTTTTGTGTTTTTTTTAAACACCAACAGAACTAGTTTTAAACAACAAAAGCAGTGTGCTTTCATATCTAATCTTGAGATTAGGTATTGTGACAGAAGCTAAACTGCCTTTTTATGGTGCCAGAATACAACCTTTTTTCTCCCTAACAAGACTGGTCTACCACCATAGCCCACTCAACATAATTAAACCAATCCTTTGTAGTTGCCATTTTCTCCTCCAGTGACAGTGCTAGATCTGATTATATGCTTCATGCATATTCAAAGTGTGATGCTGACAGCTCTTTAATGAGCTCTTACTTAATCAGTAGGAACAATGTCCATCTTGTTCTTTCTTCCCTTAGACATTAGAGGTAGAAACAATCAAGCAAAACTGAAACATAAGGCATTCATCTGCAAAATATTGTTCTCTTAAAAGTATGTAAGCCTGCAAAGTTACATTCTGCTCCATAAAATACTGATCGACAAATTGGATTAATATTATTGGATTAAATAACAAATGGTTAGAGTTGAAATGAGAAGCCCTTGTTTTGATCAGACATTAATATTTTGTGTAATTTGATAAATCTGCTAAGTCTTCAGTTGGAGTTATTAATAACAAGATTGATTTATCTTTGGTATTAGTTACTTCCAGTAAGCCGTTTTATTTTGAAACAAAGACTTAAACAAATACATCAATCTTTAAACTAAAAAATGCTAAGTTATTTTTGGAAATAATCCTGCATGATTATTTTGGTACATTTTTGAATGGACAACTTGCTATCAATACGACATATCTATATGGTAAAAAGAACAGTAAGTGCATTTGAAATGCCTTATTATGGATTCAGAGTAATTTCTATTTTTGCCCATGTTTATTTGGAATCACACTGTGTAGTATTCACAAATACTAGTTTTCCCTCCTCCTCCATTATTGTTTCCTATGTGATATTTTTCCGTTTGTAACTATTTAGGGATTTGTGCTCGTAGGCAAAACATAACGTGTGACTATAGGTACTGTTACATGGATGCAACACATTTTTAAGAACTGTACAATTGTTTCACACCAAAGCAAAGTCTTTATATTTTTGCATTAGATGGAATTCCTTATGAAACTCATTATTTTTAAAATTAAGTTGTACTATTGAGAACTATTTTATTCTAATTCTGCATCTTTTCTCTGTCTTTAAGTCTTTCATACAAGATTCTTTGTTTGAAGTTCATTAGCTCAAAGAAGTAATAATTGCTGAGTTTTAATAAAATGCTGCAGATTGCAAAGAAAATTCTGAATCTCCTACTTGTTACGTATACATTGACTGAAATTCAAAACAAAATTGGGCAAATACGTTGAAATATAATTTCTTTCTTAAATAAACAGATTGTTTAATGTCCAATATTTATAACCAACTTTGCTTTGAAGAATGTATTTGAAATATTTGATTGATTTCATGATCGACATTAATTATGTGTGTGATTAACAAATTAACTGTTGTTGACTGTGACTCCACCAGCAAAACACAGCTGGCAGGATTAGTGTTAATGTTGAATCTAATTTATTTCCTTCTATATGTGGCAGTCATATGCAAGACCTAATTTATAGATTTGTGTAGTTTAAAATGAGCTGCTTTGTTGACAGATATTGATATAATTACTTCTATGGTTTACTGCAAAAGTAAATTATCTGCATTCCTTTAATAATATTCAATATTATTCAGGGTAGGCTTCCCCAGTGAAGTATTCATTAGCTAATGGTACTGAATTCTCTCAGGTGAAAGCGTTTTTAGTGTTTGAAAATTAAATCAATTTAAAATTGATTATTTTCTAATGTCTCTTTGCTACACAGCTTTCTTAAACTGTTTTTATATAGGAGTGAGACATAGTTGCCTTTTCTCTCCAGTGTTACAGACAGATTGTTGGAACTCCTCTATTCAATAGCCGTGTCTATAATGAGGAGAAAGTCGTGTAAAATAAGAAAGATATTTGTATGTACATTTCGAGTTCTGAATTCCATAATGGCCTTCCACAATTGGCCTTTATGAACCAGTTGTGTTGGTGGAGACAGGATTGGGGGAACTGTAATGTAACAGAACTTGATTTTTAAAATAGCAATTTTAAAATTGGTGTCAGTGGAGATGTCCTGACATCTCATCTTAATAGTCTACTTTTTTCACTTCATAAAATTCTGACCTTTCACTTTTTTTAAAACCCTGAAAGAGTACCTAACTGGTGCAGTTGTTTAAAAAATTGACTTTTCACCACTGAGATCATAATTTGAATTCATCAAAGACTGATTGGGTGGAAATGTTTTCTCTTTGCTGGGCCCCATGTGAAATGTCTTTCAGCAGTTTCAACAAATAGTGTCCAATAACACAAATTACTCTTAACACAAATTGGAAGCCTCAAGATGTTATTATACAACAAACTTTAGATTGGTACTTGGTGGTTTCTAGTGCTCTTTGATGATAAAGCTATAGCTGTAGTATAAGAGGAACTGATTTTAAACAAAGAGCAAGATCTCCCTCTTCCTGGGAGTCTTAAACTGCTGTCCAGTGCCAGCTCAGTTATGAGCAAAGAAGTATTGTGTCAATGCTGGAGTTATAGTTAAATATTCCCGACTTTGGGGTGGGGGAATCTTCCTCATGCACATTATCTAAACTTCAATAATTAAACAAATTATTTCAAATGGAAAAATGCTCTATTCTAGAAGGCTGATATTCTTCAGTTAGACAAGAAGTGAATAAGTAAGTAGAAACCTCACTGTTGACAATGCAAGTCATTGAGTGATGTTGCAGTTCGTAGACACTTATTCTGATGAATGGTCAGCATCCATTGGCTATTTATTGTGGGGCTGGAAAAATTAAGTGTTATGTCATAGATTAGGAGCAAATTCATTTAATCTTGAAGCTGTAAGAAATTGTTATCTAAGAAATGTAAGGTTTCAAATGTAATATCAGAGCATTTAGAAATGCATGATATGATCAAGCAGAGTCAGCATTGCTTCATGAAGAATTCTTTCAGGATCTAACGGACAGTATAGATAAAGGGGCAACAGTAGATGTAATGCATTTGGATTTTCAAAAGGTGTCTGATGAGGTGTCGCACATTAGGCTATTTAATAAGAAGAGTCCTTAATGTTGGAGGAAGTATTTAGCATGGCTACAGGATCGGCTAGCTAATAGAAAACAGAGTTAGAGTAAGGGGGCACTTTCAGTCTGGCAAGCTATAACTGGTATTGTGCCGCGGTGGTCAATGGTGGGGCCACAATTATTTACAACATCCATTAATGGCCTTGGTGAGGATAATGAATGTACTGTCACCAAGATCGCAAATAAACCAAAAATAGATAGGAAGACAAGTAGTGAGGATGTCACAGAGTCTGCAGAGGGATAGAGACAGGTTATGTGAGTGAGCAAAAACTTGGCTGATGGAATACAGTGAGAAATGTGAGATTGTGCATTCTGGCAGGAAGAATAAAGGATCTTAATATTATGTAATAGAGAAAGACTGCTGAAAGCTACAGAACAAAGAAATTTGGGAGTTCTTGTTCATGAATCTCAAAAAGCTAGCATCTAAATTCATAATAAGGAATAGGAAAGGCAAGTGGAATGTTAGCCTTTATTTTAAAGAGAATGGAGTATAAAAGTAGGGAGGTTTTGCTAAAACTTGCAAGGCACTAGTCAGACCATAGTTGGGATATTGTGAATGATTTTGAACCCATTATCTAAGGAAAGATTGGAGGCAGTCCAGAGGAGATTCATCAAGCTGATAACAGTTATTGCGGATTACCTTATGAGGCAAGATTGAGTAGATTGGTCATGTACTCATTGGAATTTAGAAGAATGAGAGGTGACGTTATTCAAGCTTTTAAGATTTTTAGACAATTTAACAGGATAGATGTGGAGGGGATCCAAGATGGCAGCAATCTAATAGGTCTGCTATGCTGGGCTCTGCACCGTAACCCAAGTAAAGTGGTGCTTTTATCCTGCCCCAATCCCCCACCAGCCATCTATAAGAAAAATTGGGAAAATAAAGTCAAACAAAACCCCTAGAACCTTTAAATACTGATCTTAACAGTTTGAGAAGAAGATGAAGACGAATAAAGGTAAGGGAGTGCGAGGATCGCAGGAAGAGGGCCACTCCCCTACAGTGTTGAGCACACCCTTGACCATGGACCCAACTCCTGCAGTGGCACCTTTGAACCCATTGGAGCAACAATACTTAGTCTCAGAGTTTGTAAGACTCAGAGAGAAAATCGAGTCGGCGGTGGAATCGATCTCTGCCATGCTACAAAAGTAAGGGCAGGAGATCCAAATGCTTGATCGACACTTTGAAGAGTTTGCACAAAGCACCGCAGCGTCGGAGACTGTGGCGGAGAATTCGGAGGGGAGGATCCAAATGCTGAAAAGCCAAGTTTGGGTCCTATTGGACCAGGTCAATGAACTCGAGAATCGTGGTTAAAGGAAGAACTTATGGATAATTGGGCTCCCGAAATGTGAAGAAGATGAGAACCTGGTCGGCTTCCTGGAGCAGTGGGTCCACAGCTTCTGGGGCTGGGAGTCGAATCAGGCCGGATGTATGTGGAGCGGGCCCACCAGATTGCAATGCACAGGTCCAGGTCGTATCAGCGTCCCCGCCCAGTCCTAGAGTGACTCCACTACATCTGTTCCCCATGATAATGAAAGCCTCCAGAAGGCTGGGAAAAGACTCACAGGTTGAAACTTTATTGCTGGAACAGCACAGCAGATCAGGCAGCATCCAGGGAACAGGAGATTCGACGTTTCGGGCACAGGCCCTGGTGTACAAGGGGTCGATCATTATGTTCTTTCAAGACTTCTCTGGGGTTGCAATCAAGAAGAGGAAATCTTTTGATGAAGTCAGGAAGAGGTCGAGAGACCTGAATATCCAATACACTGTGATGTACCCAGCTGTACTGCGCTTCACCCATGGAGGGTCTGTTTACAACTGTGACTCAGCAGACAAAGCAAGGGACTTCCTAGATTCTTTGAAATAGATAGTCTGGGTCAGAGAAAACTATGGAATGTTATACCCCTTACTCTCTCGGTTCTTGGGTTTATATGCTTGGCATTGCTTTGATGTAAAATTCCTTTTTTTACTAATTCCTGTTACTCCCTTCCTTCTTCTGGGTATGGGGTGGTTATCTCTTTTATTAAAGACAAATGGGGTTGAAATATGGAGATGTTTCCGTTAGGCGGGGAGACTAGGACTTGTAGGCACAGCCTTAGAATTAGAGGGGGTCAATTTAGAAAAGAAATGAGACATTTCTTCAGCCAGAGAGTGGTGGGCCTGTAGAATTCATTGCCACGGAGTACAGTGGAGGCTGAGACGTTGGGGGTCTTCAAGACAGAGATTGATAAATTCTTGATCTCGCAAGGAATTAAGGGCTACAGGGAGAGTGCGGGTAAGTGGAATTGAAATGCCTGTCAGCCATGATTAAATGGCAGAGTGGTCTCGATGAGCCGAATGGCCTTGCTTCCACCCCTATGTCTTATGGTCTTATGGATCCAGTATCCCTTCTTTTGGGATTGCCAAATCTGCCTTCACTAGATGAACACGGGAAAAGATTATTCAACGTTCTCATATATTGTGCAAGGAAGAATAATTTAATGGAGCTGGACCTCGGAAACCACCCCAGGTCTCATGGGTGGCATAGATTAGTGATGGAGCACCACCCTCTGGATTTTCTTACAAATGTGATGCACCAGAAAACGAAACTATTTTAAGAAGGTGGCCCTTCTTAAATTACATAGACATGGACTTGTCAGCCATATTGACCAGGGCCTATGTATAGCTGTGAATGCCAAATTTGGCAGTCCAGGGGCCTTGGAAGGGGAGGAAGCTTGAATAACTACGGATCTAATAACTGATGTTCCTGTATATGGGAGCCTCGGTGGATGCATTAGGTGTGGAATTTAATGTAAGTTAATTTAAGTTGACTTTATTTAATTTGACCTAATCTAAGTTAGGTTAGTCTAGTATAACTACGAGCCCACTGACTCCTACAGCTACCTAGACTACACCTCCTCCCACCCTACCTCCTTAAAAATTTCATCCCTTATTCCCAATTCCTTCACCTCCACTACATCTGTTCCCAAGATGACCAATTCCACCTCAGAAAGTCCCAGATGGCCTCCTCCTTCCATAATCGCAACTTCCCTCCCCACATGATTGACGATGCCCTCCAGCACATTTCGTCCACTTTACACACCACCATCCTTGAACCCGACCCCTCTCAGTGCAACACGGACAGAACCCCTGGTCTTCACCTTCCACCCCACCAACCTCTGTGTGCATCGCATCATCCTCCGTCACTTCTGCCACCTTCAAACGGGCCCTACCACCAAAGATATATTTCCCTCCCCACCCCTACCAGCATTCCAGAAAGACCATTCCCTCAGTGACTCCCTCGTCAGGTCCACACCCCCCCACCAGCCCACACCTCACTCCTGGCACCTTTTCCTGCTACCGCAGGAAGTACAAAACCTGCACCCACACCACTCCCCTCACCTCTGTCCAAGGCCCCGAGGGATCCTTCCACATCCATCAGAAATTTACCTGTACCTCTACCAATGTCATCTACTGCATCCATTGTACCTGGTGCGGTCTCCTCTACATTGGGGAACAAGGACACTTTGCGAATTGTTTCAGAGAACATCTCTGGGACGCCCAGACCCACCAACCCACCGCACCGTGACTGAACACTTCAACTCCCTGTCCCACTCCATCAAGGTCATGCAGGTCCTGGGCCGCATTCACCGCCAAACCGTCATCACCCGACACCTGGAGGAGGAACGCCTCATATTCCGCCTTAGGACCCTGCAACCACGTGGGATAAATGTGGGTTTCAACAGCTTCCTCATTTCCCCTTCCCCAACATTATCCCAGTCCCAAACCTCCAAATCGGTACAGCCCTCCGGACCTGTCCATCACTGCTCCTTCTGACCTATTACCTTCTCCCTCACCTTCATCCACCTATCACTCATCTACCTCCACCCCACCCCTCCAGCCCCACCCCCTCCCATTTATCTCTTACCCCCAACCCACAAGCCTCATTCCTGATGAAGGGCTTATGCCCGAAATGTCGATTTTCCTACTCTTCAGATGCTGCCTGACCTGCTGTGCTTTTCCAGCATAGAACATAGAACATTACAGCGCAGTACAGGCCCTTCGGCCCTCGATGTTGCGCCGCCCTGTCATACTAATCTGAAGCCCATCCGACCTACACTATTCCATGTACATCCATATGCTTGTCCAATGACGACTTAAATGCACTTAAACTTGGCGAATCTACTACCGTTGCAGGCAAAGCATTCCATATCCTTACTACTCTCTGAGTAAAGAAACTACCTCTGACATCTGTCTTATATCTATCTCTCCTCACTTTAAAGTTGGATCCCCTCGTGTTTGCCGACGCCATACTTGGAAAAAGGCTCTCCCTTTCCACCCTATCTAACCCTCTGATTATCTTGTATGTCTCTATTAAGTCACCTCTCAACCTTCTTCTCTCTAACGAGAACAGCCTCAAGGTCCTCAGCCCTTCTTCATAAGACATTCCTTCCATACCAGGCAACATCCTAGTAAATCTCCTCTGCACCCTTTCCAAAGCTTCCACACCCTTCTTATAATGCGGTGACAAGAACTGTACACAATACTCCAAGTGTGGCCATACCAGAGCTTTGTACAGCTGCAGCATAACCTCCTGGTTCCAGAAATCAATCCCTCTATTAATAAAGGCCAAAACACTGTATGCCTTCTTAACAACCCTGTCAATTTGGGTGGCAACTTTCAGGGATCTGTGTACATGGACACCGAGATCTCTCTGCTCATCTGCACTCCCAAGAATCCTACCATTAGCCCAGTACTTT
>NC_057718.1:105502369-105521210 GCF_004010195.1 Chiloscyllium plagiosum | reverse complement strand
ACTTTACCAACAACTGAAGTGAAACTCACTGGTCTATAATTACTAGGGTTGTCTCTACTACCCTTTTTGAACAAGGGAACCACATTTGCTATCCTCCAGTCCTCAGGCACTATTCCTGTAGACAATGATGATTTGAAGATCAATGCCAAAGGCTTGTTAATCTCTTCCCTTGCTTCCCAGAGGATCCTAGGCCCAGGGCCCAGGGGACTTGTCTATTTTCACACTCTGCAGTATTTCTAATACCTCTTCCTTGTGAACCTCAATCTCTTCTAGTCTAGATGCAAGTATCTCTGTATCTTCCTCACCAACATTTTCATTTTCTATAGTGAACACTGTCGAAAAATATTTATTTAGTGCATCCCCTATCTCCTCTGACTCCACACACAACTTCCCACTATTATCCTTGATTGGCCCTAATTTAACTCTCATCATTCTTTTATTCCTGACATACCTATGGAAAGCCTTAGGGTTAACCCTGATTCTATCCGCCAACAACTTCTCATCTCCCCTCCTGACTCTTCTGAGCTCTCTTTTTAGGTCTTTCCTGACTTTCTTGTAACCATTTTGTCCTAACATAAGCCTTCTTCTTCTTGACCAGGGATTCCACTTCCTTAGTAAACCACGGCTCACGTGTTCTATATCTTCCTCCCTGCCTGACAGGTACATGCTTATCTAGGACACACAGGAGCTTTTCCTTGAATAAGCTCCACATTTTTAATGTGCTCATTCCCTGCAGTTTCCTTCCCCATTCTACTCTTCCTAAATCTTTCCTAATTGCATCGTAATTTCCCTTCCCCCAGCTGTAACTCCTGCTCGGTGGAGTACACCTATCCCTTTCCATCACTAAAGTAAACCTGACAGAATTGTGATCGCTGTCTCTAAAGTGCTCACCTACTTCTAAATCTAACACCTGGCCAGGCTTGTTACCCAGTACTAAATCTAAAGTGGCTTTGCCCCTTGTAGACCTGTCTACATACTGTGTCAGGAAGCCCTTCTGCACACACTGGACAAAAACTAACCCATCTATAGTATTCGTACTGTAGTGATCCCAGTCAATATTTGGATAGTTGAAGTCCCCCATGACAACTACCCTGCCTCTCTCACTCCTATCGAGAATCATAGGAAACACACTCTCAACTCTGATCTCCAGTATCTGCAGTCCTCACTTTCTCCTAGTCTAATATAATTTAAGGTAATTTAAACTAATTTGCTAAATTCAATTATTTATCGAATTGTAACATGGAAAGATTGTTACATACCTTTGTGATAGTTTTCGTTTGTTTTGTAGAATAGTAGGCGGTTTATTGTTAATGGTTTAACAAAAGATTGTTATACTATCTTTTGTACATTTATAATTTTGTAAAAAATGAAAACCTTTTTCAATTAAAAAAACAGGATGGAGGCAGTGAGGGTGTTTTCCCTCAGACAGTCTAAGACAAGAAGGCATAATCTCAGAATAAGGGATCACATGTTTAAGACAGAGGTGAGAAGGAATTTCTTCTCAGAGAGTTGTGAATCTATGGAATTCTTTACAACAGAGAGTTGCTGACTGGGTCATTAATGTAATCAAAGCTGAGATGGATTTTACTAAGATAATCAAGGGTTGGGGAAATGTAGGTAAGTAAATGGAGTTGAGGATTATCAGCTCAGGAACTATCTCATTGATAGCAGGGCAGATTCGATGGGCTGAATGGCATACTTTTGCTTCTATGTTTTATTATCTTTATTGCTTCCAGATGTGCAGTACTATCTTGTACAGGCAAAGATTAAAATGAATCAAAAAGAATAGTATTGGTTTCGCTCTCATGTTTTTAGATTTTCCCTGCTATGTGTCCAACTGTTTAGAGTCTAGATTAACTGTTTAAGTAGTTTACTTTTGCCCATAATAGCTCTGCATTTTGAAGTATTTGTATAATGTTCCACTGGGAATGTAATTAATTCATGGTGAAACACTGTTCTCAACGTCCAGAATTTGTCACTGGTGAATTTGCCTCATTTATTTTGCCGGATACCTACTGTTATGTTCTTCTCTCTCTCTTTCTAATTTAATTAACCCTCTCTCTGATGCAATGGTAAAAGCTATATGAGATAACTTCTGATGAAATGTTAAAAACCTGAAATGTTAACTGTTTCTCTCATGACGGATGCTATCAGCCTTGTTGAGTCTTTCCTGTATTATCTTTTTTATCTCTCATGTCTTGTGGCTGCAGTATTTTGCTTTAATGTAGTGTTGGGAGCCCTTCTGCTGTATTGCTGCATCAATAACATTTTAGAGGAAAGCATTCATCAAATAGTTTGATTAGTTTTTCCTAGTAATGCAACTATATTTCGTCTCAGTGCCCCAGTTTGTAAACAGGATAAATTGCCAACCACTCCTCTTTGAAGTTGTTATACAGATGTTGGAGAGAACAGGATTATGCTTTGCTATGTTGCATATCAATGTGCCCAGTAATCCATCAGTACCTAATCCCATAGCTCCATATGAATAATTGCTACTTGGGTAAAGCAATGGCTATAAAATCACACCAAACATGGAGCCAAACCTTGAAGGGGAAGAGGGATATGTGTCAGTGAGGGTGGAAGAAAGAACCAAACATGTGAAAGTATCTGGTACCATGTTATAGATTGGGAATTTGCATTCATAAATAGAAATAATGATAATTTACTAGCTGTATATCTGGGTTAGACTGCTGTACTGAACATCTGGAGCAAAATGTAAACATATCCAATGGGCAGAAATGCAAATTTCTTCAAGCAGTGCAAATACCATGCCAACAATGGAAATATCCACCAGCTAGAACTTGCTGCTGTGCTAACCAGCAGTGCTTGGAGATCAGTGTGATGTGGTTCACAACAAGGGATGACAAAAAAAGTGAATGGAAGTGATAGTAAGGATCATCTAACTTCCGTCTATTAGCTTTCCAACAATGCCCCGGAAATCAAAAATACTGTTTAGACATAACTCTGGATTTAATTTTTGAAATATAATTGTTGTATTATCTTCTTTGATTAAGTTTCATTCCCAGCAGGAAGATTGTTGGAATGGTTGTGATTTTTAGGCTTTTGTATAATTCTATTCCTCCACTTTTCAGGAAACAATAAAGAGAAGGAAGAAGCTATGATGCAGGAGTGGTTTGTGTTGGTGAATAAGAAGAATGCCCTCATACGGCGACAGAACCAACTTTCACTTCTGTAAGTGCAAATGAAACTGAGCTCATTCATTTGAGGAATCTGTGGATGCGCCATATTGGATGTAGAAGTATGATTCAAGGCTTTAGAGATAAAGAGCAGTGACTGAAGTTTTGAAAGATGTGGGAAACATGCTTATACATAGCAGCAATACAAAGCTGAGGACAAGTTTCGTCAGGTAGGCTTTGAGGAGGCGGGTGGTATCTTCATGATTATAGGGTAGCATATAAAGTCCGGAAGGGAGTGAACAATAAATAAAGGCAGACCGGAGGGTGGTAGACTGGAACAAAAAAATTGAGGCGTAAATATGGCAGAAGCAGCAGAATGGTTGATCTGCTTTGCGACATGAAGACATGAATGAAGTCTTTGTAGTTGGTGAGGGGAGGGGTGTGGTTTGGGGTTTGGTTGTATGGATGTGTCCCCACATGCTGATGTATGGGGAAGGACATGGCTAAGCCATATTTGACAACAATAACCAGAGTAAATGCTTATCAAGTGTGTTTAAGTTCACAGACTGGCTGTTTGACTAATGGAGATGGTGCACATGGGAAATGGATCAAATGGCAATAAAGAAGGGATAAGTTTTTTTTATATATCAGTGGAAGTATTTGTAATATCATGGGTAAACCAGACTCAGGATAATGATTGTGATGGATTCAATGGATCATTTTGTTGCCAGGGTGAGAAAGATGTTAATATGATAGGGGCTTGGCAGAAGCATCAGGATAAGAAAGAGAAAAGGAATCTTGAAAAGCTTAAGGAGGACTTTGATAACCAAAGTGCTGAATAATGTAGTTCCAAAGGCAGGCCATTGGAGTCGAAGCATTGATGAGAAGGGAGATCAAGAGGACACCCAAGTGTGAGAAAGTGACTAAGAAGTGGGTTGAAATTCCCAAGGACAAGATCCCCTTGGTTTAAGAATAGGGAACAGAAAGGAGGTAGAAAATGTCATTAACAAGATGTCTGTCATGCCTGGGGTGGGCAGTTACATCAATAGGACATAAGGAATGGAGATGTCTAAAGTGTCTAAATGTGGTAAAGAATTAGGGGAAAGATCAAAGTGTGACTTGTAGAAAAATGTTACTCAAGTAATGTGATTATTGGTGTGGTAGGTGGTGTAACATTACACCAAGAGAAAGTGTTGGCACGATTGATTTCATTACACGAGATGTTAATGCTTTCCTCCTGAAAAAAGTAATGTATGGGAAGGCTGTAGATATTTTTCATCAACTAGTTCAATGTGTTATGATGCCTCGTGAGTAGGTGGAACTTGAACTCGGCCTCCTGGTCCAGAAGTAGGGACACTACTGCTGAGCCACAAGCAGCGCACCTTTATGGGAGGGCTGTATCATACATAGGAACAACATAGGAATAAGGAGCGGCAGTAGGAAATTTGCCATTGGAGCCTGCTCCGCCATTATACGTGATCATAGCTGATCTAATCCTGGTCTCAACGCTGCTTTTATGCCTGCTCTCCCATTTTATCCCACTTTTCATCAGA
This sequence comes from Chiloscyllium plagiosum, assembly GCF_004010195.1. Lineage (NCBI taxonomy): Eukaryota > Metazoa > Chordata > Chondrichthyes > Orectolobiformes > Hemiscylliidae > Chiloscyllium > Chiloscyllium plagiosum. Next base: position 105,516,520 of record NC_057718.1, on the reverse strand, counting down.
AACATATCTATTTCTTTCTTGAATCTGTTGATTAAATCTGCCATCACTGCACTCCAGCAGTGAGTTCCATAGATTCACAAGAATTCCTGCAAGAAAGCAGGTAATCTGCAAAACTAAGAACATCTGGCTTGGAATTCACTGGATATGAGGTGGTTGTAGTTGGAAGGTATGGGTATTAAGTCAAGAGATAGAAGATATCACAGTTCAGTCACATCATATGAGACTTGATTCATAAACATGGTACTCCTAAATTAGGATGGCACAGTGGCTCAGTGGTTAGCACTACTGCCTCACAGCACCAGGGACCCGGATTCGATTCCAACCTCAGGAGTCTGTGTGGAGTTTGCACATTCTCCCCATGTCTGCGTGGGTTTCCTCCGGGTGCTCTGATTTCCTCCCACAATCCGAAGATGTGCAGGTCAGGTGAATTGGCCTTGCTAAATTGCCCATTGTGTTAAGGTGCATTCGTTAGGGATAACTATGGGTCTGGATGGGTTACTCTTCAGAGGGTCAGTGTGGACTTGTTGGGCCGAAGGACCTGCTTCCATACTGTGGGGAATCTAATCAAATCATTTGGGGCCTTCTTTAAACAATATGGCTTTTACTAATTTTTTTTCAGAAAAAGTCTATAAATTAATCAATCTATTAAATTCAATTCAATTTCTAGCCTAATTAGGATTTCAATTCGATTTCTACTTAAATAAGATAAGTATCATAATTACATAAAATCATCCCAGTAGCTGCAAGTCTTTCTAAAATTGTGCAATTTGTTCTTCTTAAATTATCCTTTGCCCATAATCAAAGAATATGGTGAGCAGCTGGGAAAAGTGAAGTTGAAGCAGAAGATCAGCCGTGATCCTATTGAATGGCAGAGAAGACTTGAACAGCCATATGGTCTAATCCTGGTCCAATTTCTTATGGTGGTCATCTTTGAAGTTCTGTTTAATGTGACATTGCCAATGATACTGAACATCAGAAATTCTGTTAGTAATTTTGTTGCCTGTGTTGTGCACACCTGGAAATCTGCACTTGAAGACTTCAGCCATGGCTTAGACATCTCTAACTATTTTAATAAGATACCAACTTATACGCTTTCACTAAAGCTGCATTCATAATGACCAGGTTTCTCCTTAAATAGCATTAACTGCCAAGCTGTCTTCCACCCTTTCTTCCATTCACTCAAGATTTATTCATTTATTCATCATCCATTTCTTTACTGTATCCCACTCAAATCTTCTCAATCACTGAAGATTCCTTCAAGGAATTTATTTCCATAATTCAAATTGTAGACATAACATAGTCCCCATAACAACTCTTAACTGAATCATCTTCATCTGAGGATTGAACTCTGTTCTCATATTGAGGATGTTATCCTTATGCTGAACAAAGTTAAAATGTGCCTTTCAACTTTCTTCTTCCTTTAGTTCAAACCTGAGTTGTCAATTCTGTAATCTTTCCTGATCAAGACTCATTGCATTTCCTCCCACTTGATCTCAGCAGTCACTCTTGAAGTTTCAGGTTTTTATAACACTGACTTGGCAATGCCTAATTCTTGCTACCAGTTTGACTTTATTCCCCTAGTTTCAACCTGTGAGTTTGAATGTGCAAATTGATTTTTTTTAACCAACATATTTCACGACTAATCAGATCCCACCTAAAGATAAGAAAAATCTAAAGTCTATCTAATGAAATTGTATTCTGTCCTAAGTAGTTACATTGAATTTAACTCAATGCAAATGACATACTGTATGAAATACAGTGCACTTTTTAACTGCATAAACTAGCATACGATCAGTGAAGGTTTGTGTATCAATTATTTGGAGTAGATTAAAGGTTTCAGAAAAGACAATAGTAGGTTTCAGTAATCAATGAATCTTAAAGGTTGCTTTTAGTCAGTAATGATTTGTTAATTACTGTATTGATGAACTTTTTTGACTTGCCTAGGGAAAAAGAGCATGATCTTGAGAGACGCTTTGAGCTGTTAAATCGAGAATTACGAGCTATGCTTGCAATAGAAGGTGAGTGATTAGTGGTTATTTATCAAATTTTTCAAAATTATTCATTTTCCTTTTCAAATTCTTAATTTCAAAATTTTGAATAAGTTAACAGCTCTTAAATTTTCCTTGTTGAAATGGCAAACTCAGTATCTGACTTGAAAAGAAGCTGTGTGCACTTTATTTAAAAATTAAAATTCGAACTAATATTGTTGAAAATGGTAATACCGAACTCTTTGAATAATTGTAATATTCTAGATGTTCACATGGACATTGTTATTTTCCCTCTGGACTTGTAGTTATGTCAGGGATAAAAATGTGTTTAGAAATCCTCCAAGTTCTTGTCTTTTCCAAGTTAAATGCCACCTGGTATTGATTGCGACTTTGCCTGCAAAATAAAACAATTGCAATCAATGCCAATTAATTCTACCGCTCTGTATTGACCTTGTTAGGCTTTGACTGAGTACAATTATGTCATTCTTCACCTGATAAGATGTCTGAGCCATTATAAATCAATTCTAATTTATTTCCCAGGTTCTGCCACTGGCATATATTTGGACTGGAATTGGTTCATTCCAGTATTTCACTGTCCATATTGCTAGCTAATGTGCTGTTACCAAGAGTATATTCATGAAAACAATTTCTTTATAAACCCAAAAGGAACAATTTTTCGGGGTGTGGAAAGATATATATCACACAATGTGCATTTTCTCAGAACAATATGATCAGAAACTCGTGCAAGTTAGTCCCTCCCCCGCCCCCCCAAATGAATTGCATGCATAATCAATTGGTCATTGTCCAACTTGTTAAAGTGTTTATTGCAAGTAACAAATCACCGGTTGTGCCAATTGTTAATCTGTTCAAAGAATAGTGTTGGAGAAATGGTATAAAATTATACAATGGTGGAGAAATGAGAATGAATTACTTTTGATTTGTCCAGTGCATCTTTTCCCCCGTGATGTCATTTGTAGGGGAACAAAAATGTACAAGTAAAGCTCTACTATTGCTACAAATTTGCATTTGTGGTGAATTTACAGCGGATTCAGCTCAAAGCATCCAGAATAAACAATCAGGAGTTATTCTCTGTAATCGTAGATAAGAGTAAAAACTCCCACATCATTTCTTGTATTACTGGACTGAAATTTGGAGATTAACATCAGGGAGCTATAAACAACATGATCCAAATCTCTGACTGGATTTAGCCTAGAAAAACTGATGGTGCATGCATTGGCACACAATTTATTATCTCCTAAGGGATAACAATTCAAATCGTCCTGCCTCAAGCTGCATAATCAAAATGACAATTATATTCCTTAGCATGTGTTTAGGAAATTATTAATCTGAATTACTGATTTTGCTAAACTTTTTTATTTTATCCAAAAGAATTGTACTCATTTTTAAACAATGTATTTAACAAATAGAAGCTAAATAAATTGTTCCTTTCTTTTCTGAACTTTAAAATAAATTTTGGTGTTCTGCTGCTTTGAGAATCATGACTATATCATCTTGGTTAATGTTTACATAGAACGATATAAATAGCATTCATTGTAAAAAAAAATGAAATGATCAGTCTTCCCAGTTTCAGTCCCAAGGGTTTTCCAGTTCTGCCAATAGTGCTGTGACCACTGATGACATTATGGTAAAAAAGACTTGTGCAGTCAGTGGTCCCATTCAAATCAGTGTTTTCCAGACAGGTATGCTGATTTTTTAGTCTGTTGATGACAGAGTAGAGTAGACAGTTCAGCTTTCAGCTAAATGTGCAGAACTCATTGATAGCATGGGAAGGCAGTTTTATGAAACTGTTTTTGTCCTATTGATGTCAGTAAGATGTAAGCACTTGTTGGTGGGGATCACGGACCATCGTGTTGGTTATGTGTGGAATGTTTCTCCTTGACCACTTTTCAAAAGTTATGTGGATGCTTTATAATCTCTGAATGGTCAGTATTCTATATGTGCTGTAGCAAACAAGAAACTGTGTTGGAAATTTGAACAGCCAATGCTGAAATATACATTGCCATTCAGCTTGCACACTGTGATGAGATCAATAGGCCTATCAAATATTGGGACGTGTAGATAGAATAAGGTTAAATGTGATACCCAATCACTTTCATTGCAATGGATTCAATTGCAATTGGCATTACCGCATAGGATGCACTTAATTTGGAGTATGGTCTCATCCTACTGTGAAGGCTTTTGACTGAAATTTCCATTTGTATCATATTAGTTCTGAAAGAGAGTGCAATATATTGTTGAATTCAAGTTCGTGCCCTTTTTGTAATTATATAAATCGCTTAAACTGGAGCTGGATAGATTTCACACAATATATGAAAGATTGTACCTGTTTCTAAGAGATTTACTCAGTCAAGCTTTATTTTCAGTGTTTCTCATTTTATAATCAAGTTAAATTCATACGTTTGTTTAAAAAATAAACTTAAACTCACCCAGAAATATTTTCCTGTCCTTTGTATATAGCATAAAATAGTCGTTAAAAGACTATCCAGATCTGACCTGCTCCATCTACTGTCAGTCAGATTATTACAAATATCTTCCAACATTTAAATGTTGGTTTCTCCCACTTTGTCTTAGAGGCAGTACAGACCATAATGTGGTTATTGAAGGCAAATAAAGTCACAGGAATTCTAATTAAAATGCTCCATGTACATTAAGGGAATCCACGTTATAAACTAAAGTATTTGTATAAAGTCCCTATATGAAAGCTTGTAGATTTTTAAAATGTCAACTAATTTTTGCTGGCAGCATTCATTTAATTGTGCGTCTAGTATCAGATCATGATGTTTTATGTCTGGATTGAAATCAAAATTAAATGTGGTATTCTGATATAAAGCAATCTACTGACAACATTTTAACACAAAAAATGAACATGGTATATGGAGGATATTTGAAAACTGTCTCTGTTGAAAATGTAATATTATCTACATAATTATATTACAGCAATATCAAATGTATGTTTTTGCAGTTTTGGACATCAGTAAATACCTATCATTGGTCTTGAGTACTGCTCACATTTTGTTTATACATGGCCTAAGGATAGTCTCTAAAACATTCTGTTTTTTATTGTTAACTCACGAAATGGATCTTACTCTGGATTTTGCACTGCTTTATTCATTCTCAGTTTGTAGTTTGAAGTGCAAGCTCTTCTAAAAGGATTTATGCATAGGTTCACTATTTTTGTAGTTACGGTTTATATGATAAGCTTTTTTATATTTAAAATCAATATGTAATCCTGTGAAGGAGCTTATCCCCCTAAAACCCCATTTGTAAATCTATTTTAGCTTTGTTGCACGGTGCAGCCACAGTATTCCAGAGATTGATTAGGTCCAGCAGTAGAATCCTATCAAATGGACGCTCTGATGATGCTGCACACACTTTCTGGAACGCTAGTTGACTGGGACTGAAGATAAGACCAGATTGCAATCCCCAGTGCATCATTCACAACAAAATGTTAATTTTCAGAAATTTACAGCCTAATTCGTTGAAACAACAAATTCTAAAATACAGCATCCAGTTTTTTGTACTTTTAGTTAGTATAAAATAGTAAAGTCAACCATTTACTTTGATTCTATGATATTGTCAACAATGTTTTTTTTTCGTCAATTAAAAATCAACTTAAAAATTATCATTTGGATACATATGTGTAAATTCATTTCCATTTTACTTTGAGGGAATTTTATTTTGGAATTTTTATCAAGTTTGTATCTGCTTATTTATGTTAAGCTTTCTCTTTTTAAATTTTAATTGATGTTTTTAAATTCCTGGGAAGTATGCCAAAAGGAAGTAATTTTTGATAAATGTTAAGTTTTTTCATAGTCCATTGTCATATAATGGTGAGCCTTCAATTCACATTATAGAACAACAAATTGCATGGATTACACCAGCTATTCCTATCCAGTTGCCTAAGTAGCAAAATACAAAGTTTATGCATATTACTCTTTTCAAATTAAAGCATTAAGGTATGGTTACTGTCTGCAGGGGTGGGTGGCAAGGAAGGAATGATGGAGATAGAGATATGTTTATTCACGATGGCCTAGCCATCATTGTGTGGGCCAGGCTTGATGGATCAGCTGGTCTTTTCTTGCCTGTGAGCTCATACCTGTCACACAACAGGTGAAGTTTATGCTGAGCATTCAGTTGTAATTACACTCTTTTCATGTTCTTTGGGTACTCTGTCTTTTAACCATTCTACCCTTGAGTACTGAAGGCGTTGACTTGTCTAGTGGCATGTTTCTGGTGGCAACTTTGGTAACTAGCCTGCATCTCCCCTCTGAGAGTTTGGGTGGTGAATGTTGGCTGGTTTTCCTATAATTAGGGATCATTGCAATCAAGCTTAAAGCTGTCCCCACTATTAGATATCCAATTTCTAGCAGGTAAATTTATTCATTTGTCTATGATTGTAACAGGCTTTCAAAGGAGAGGCCATTGTAAAGTAATAAGATCATGATGTGAATTTCTTACAAAAAGTGTGTTGCATCCTCAATCTGTTCACATTGAAAGTTGGAATTTTTATTATTGTATTATTCAAGGTATGTTGTAGAACATTACTAAGTGTTTTGTCCATGCTCTACATGAGTCAGCCCTGTTTTATTTTTCATTTAACTAGTAAAATGCTCAAAAGCTATGTTTAAACTTAAAAACGTCCCTGAACTTAATCAAATAATGGAAATTTTCTGCATCGAAAGCTGTGATTCAGTATATGGGTAGATTTTACAGAGTAGTTGGAATACAAGTGAATTGGCCTGGTTAAACTAAAGCTCTTCAGTGTCATGTTTGCTAGAATAGTTGTACAACTAACATCTCAAGGCACTGGATCAATGAAGGGTCCTGACCCGAAATGTCAACTTGTCTTCTCCTCTGATGCTGTCTGACCTGCTATGTTTTACCAGCTCCACACTTTATCAATGCTGCCTGTGCAAGATCCTGCAAATCCACTGGGAAGAAAGAAGCAGTAATACCAGCATCCTCGACTAAGCCAACATCCCCAGCATCAAGGCACTGACCATCCTTGATTGGCTGCGATGTGCTGGGCACATCGTCCACATGGCCAATACGAGACTCTCAAGCAGGTGCTCTCCTTCCAGTTCCAAAATGGCAGGCAATCCCCAGGTGGACAGAGGAAACACTTCAGGGATACCCACAAGGCCCCACTGGGGAGGTACAGCATTCCCCTGACACCTGGGGATCACTGGCCTGAGAGCATCCAAAGTGGAGGAGGACCATCCGGGAAGGCATTGAGACCATGTCGTGAAAAGGTGAAAGCCAGGCGAAAATAGTGAAATGTGCGCACTGCTACAACAACACCCCACCCACCCCTTTCCATGACCCCCACCTGCCCCAAGTATTAACAGAGCCTGCAGAAATCACATCGGATTATACAGCCATATACAGATTCACCCTGAGAGTGGAAAAGAGTCAACCTTGTGTGCGAGGGACCACTGATGATGATGATTATGATGACATGTAAATTAGAGCATAATAACCACAGACCTTTGATTATGTGCAGCTTAGTTATGGGTGAGACAGTGGCTCAGTGGTTAGCACTCACAGCGCCAGGGACCCGGGTACAATTCCAGCCTCGGGCAACTGTCTATGTGGAGTTTGCACATTCTCCTTGTGTTTGCGTGGCTTTCCTGCGGGTGCTCTGGTTTCCTTCCACAGTCCAAAGATGTGCAGGTTAGGTGGATTAGCCATGGGATATGCAGAGTTACAGGGATAGGGTTAGGGGATAGGTCTGAATGGGATGCTCTTTGGAGAGTTGGTGTGGACTCAATGGGTCAAATGGCCTATTTCCACACTGTAGGGATTCTGTGATTTTAGTGTAGCACAGGTATACCAAGTGTCGAAGCTTCAAGCATTCCCAGTGGCTGGCAATTTACATGTTTGCCTGTACATTACTTCATTCCCTTCCCTCATTATGAAGGTGTTTTTGTCTGCTAATTCCTCTGAAGTACTGTTACAATCTGAGTGGTTATAATAGTCATACTGTTATTTTTTTGATTTTTTCAATCACAACTTAATTTCCAGTGACTTAAATAAGTTAGTTTGGTTAATTGATCTCCATCCACGTGGGCTTACAGTATTGTCAAGAAAATACTAGAGAAATCGATGGAACTAAAAACTGTCAGTTTCCCTGGACTTGGTAGCTCACATTCTAGAATTTTAAAAGAGGTCACTGCAAGATAGTGGATGCATTGGTTATGATTTTCCAGACTTCTCTAGATTCTAGATTTTTTATTTGTTTTAGTGATCAACATGTTTGGACACGTTATAGCAAAGCCCTATAGCAGCTTGGATTTGAGCCTGGGCTTTGGCACAGAGGGTGCTAAAGAGAGCTCCCTTTGATCCCTGTTGTTAGTGTGTATAGATATTATTAATCAGCTTGTACGGGCATATTATTACACACCTCTGGAGCAAGTGGGACTTTACCCTAAGTCTCCTAGCTCACAGATAGGGACACTGCTACAAACACTGCTCTCCCTCCCTTGATAGTTTGTATGTGAGTTTTAGTGTTAAATGATTTTGTGCATTGGATATTAATTGAGAACTCACTTGTACTCCAATATATAGGCGAGGCTGTTGTGGCATAGTGGTAATGTCCCTTCCTCTGGGCCAGAAGGTCTAGGTTCCTGCCATTGAGGTATGTCTGAGCATGGTTTTTTAAAATGTATCTAGGAACAGGATGTAACTCAGGTTAGGATTGGACGTGCATAATATTAATGTATGCCTTTGTAAATAAACATTTGGCAGGGAATAAAGACCAGCCTCCCACATATCCTTACCTCCTGGCAGCATTTACCCTAGTAAACCCTCTCAGAATTTGAATAATTTCATTGGTCAATGCTTATTCTGCTGCTGAATTCTTAAGAATATGGTTCCTTGAACACAACCTCTCCACACATGACAACCCTGTTTTCCCAGGAAGCAATCTGGTGAATCTTCATGACACCCACTCTAAGATATGTAGATATTTCCTCAGCTAGAGTGACTGATAGTTTACTCTCCAGGTATCATCTCACTAAAGCCTTTTACAATTTCAACATGACCTCCTTACTCTAACCCTTTATGATAAAGAGCAATGTACAATTACCCTTTGGCTGTATTACCGACACGCTCACTGTGATTCACATAGAACTCCCACATCCCTCTCTGTGCACCACTTCATCTTTTAAAAAATATTCTGTTCCACTAATCAATATCGATATGTACAAATGAACTGTGTGTTTTGACAGTGGGTCACATGGGCCAGAAAGATCTTAAGTTTGATTCCTATCTGGGCAGTATTTACTGACCTCAATCTGGGTAACAGTGAGGTTGATATAATTGGGCTCAGCATTCTTTGGCTAACAAGTTAGCAGTTACATCAGGTTTCTGTTGTTTTTTTTGTGATGTGGGGATGTCAGTGTTGGACTGGGGTGGACAAAGTTAAAAATCACGCAACACCAGGTTAAAGTCCAACAGGTTTATTTATGAAGTACTAGCTTTCAAAGCACTGCTCCTTCATCAGGTGGTTGTGATCCCATTCCACTCGCTACCTGACAAAAGAGCAACACTCCAAAAGCTTGAAATTCCAAATAAACCTGTTGGATTATAACCTGGTATTCTGTGATTTTTAGCTTTTTTTTGTGGAAGTGTGCATGGCAGATAAGAACTGGGTTATTCTGGCTGTGATCTTCTCCCCTATCCCCTTTACAAAATAACTCCTTCATGGTTACTAACAAAACTAGCATATGAACAATGATTTGTCTCAAGTATCAGAAAAACGAAGAGCTTGTGGGTCTGAACCCCTGTTTAAATCACTGCATTCAGGATATATGAGAAACATAAAAATCGGAAGGAAAAAGAAATAATCATTTTAGTTTCAAAATTATATGAAAAGGAAAGCGAACATATAGTGTTCATTTCTATAGCTGTGTTCATTCTTAGAGGGGATTTGAGGAAAATGTTTTCATCCAGAAGGTGATGGATATCTAGACCTCTCTACCTGAAAGGGCTGGAGGGAGAGGAGCCCTCACAATATTTAAGAATTATTTAATTGAACACTTCAAATGCCATTGGATACAAGGCTGCAGGCCAATTGCTGGAAAATGCGATTCGGGTAACTCTGATCTTGATGACTGGCATGGCCACGATGGGATGAATTGCTCATCTACATGTCCTATTGCTTTCAGGGATCTGTCGAAATGCACACCAAGGTCTCATTGATCCTCTGTGATTCCTAGAGCTCTGCCATTCAATGTGTACTCCCTTTCCTTGTTAATCCTCCTATGCTCCAGGGGACAAAGAAGTCCCAGCCTACCTAGCCTCTCCTTAACTCAATCCCTCCAGTCCAGCAACGTCCTTGTAAATCTTTTCTGCACCCTCTCTCAAGTCTAAGAATATCCTTCCTATAGATGTGTGACCAGAATTAGAACATAGAACATAGAACATAGAAGAATACAGCGCAGTACAGGCCCTTGGGCCCTCGATGTTGCGCCGATCCAAGCTCACCTAAACTACACTAACCCACTATCCTCCATATACCTATCCAATGCCCTCTTAAATGCCCATAAAGAGGGAGAGTCCACCACTGTTACTGGCAGGGCATTCCACCACTGTTACTGGCAGGGCATTCCAGTTTTCTAAAAGTGGCCTCACCAATGTCCTTTACAGCCAAGACATGATGTCCCACTCCTATACTCAGTGCTCTGACCAATGAAGTACGTGTGCCAAACACCACCTTCACCCCCCTGTATACCTGCAACTCTGCTTCCAAGGAACTATGCACTTGGGCCTCTAGGTCTCTTTGTTCAGCAACATTTCCCAGTCCTTGAACATTTTTAAGGCAAAGGTAGGTAGATTCTTGTTAATTACGTGGGTGAAAGGCAGGAATATGGATTTGACATTACAGTCAGATCAGCCATCATCTTATTGAATAGTGGAGCAGGCTTGAGGGACTGAATTGACTACACTGCTCCTAATTCATATATAATGCATTTAGCAAATATTATTCAAGACATCGAGGTGACTTCCATTAGTCCTCTTCAGAATAATGCCAAAAGACATTTTACATTTGCAAGAACAGGCGACGACTCCGTTTAATGTCTCATATGAAACAGTGTACCTCTGACAGACCATCGCTCCCTCAGTACTGCACTGAAGCATCAGTCTGAATGATGTATGCAAGTTTCTAGAGTAGGAATTTATTCCACAACCTTCTGACTGAGTGCTGTATTGAACTATGGTTATTTTTGGCCACTACCAGACTCTCTTCCTCCATGTATTGACTAGAGGAGATTGCCACTGCTGCCACAAGGCCCACTGCCAATTTCCTGTTGGCAGTGATGGAGATATTGGCAGTAACCCAGAGGGTATGGCAGCTTGTCAAGTGGCACTTCCACACCAGTATCTATGTGTACTAGGCATAGACAAGGTGACAGGCAGTTAGCTTGTGGTGGGATAGGATGAGGTATGGGTCAGTGGTAGGTTTAAGGATAATGAGTTTGGGATAGGGAAAAGATGACTTTGTTCCATTTTTCACTGATTTCTTACTTGATTGTTTCTGTGATTAGCTCAGGTTACAGGTTAAAGGCATGATGTGACGGTATTGAAAGACTTTTTTTGTGGATCAGTGACTGAACATAAGTTATTTTAAAGAGGGGAAAGGGAATGTATTTGAAGAAAACATTATCAGCATATAAGTAAAACATTGAGTTGAAAACAAGAGTATTGTTGCAGGCTAGGAGCGATTTTAACTACTTACCTGTCTGCAAACCTCTTATTATTCCTCCATTCCTTGTACACTTGGGGGAAATTCCAAATTTTAAGTCACATGATGCTAACTGGAGACCTGTTACATCATGTCTCCCAGCCAGATGACAGCTGCTAAAACTGACATATGCAGTGGTGGCAGCAGGTGACACTCTCTGTGCTGGGGACAGATTGAAATCCTTCCCAGTTTTGAAGATAAGCTCTGGAGTTTCAACCATTGCAATCAAACTCAACACACATGTCAGTGAAACAATACTAGCTTGAAGACCTAATACTGAGAATCTCCAACAGGCTGCACTGTACGTGTTCTGTATTCGAGCATTTTAGGAAATGTATTACATTTATGAGATTGGATGGAGTACATGGAAAGTGTGTCTGCTTTCAATGTATTATAACCCCATGACTTGAATGCGCTGGAGTAATCACATCAAAATACTTTGAGTAAGTTTACACAAAGATCTTACAACTATTATGTTAAAAATTAAGATGGTTCTTGAAAGATGTTCAATAAAACAAGTGAAATTGCTTCAACGTTGTCAACATGTTCAGAGCAAGTATTTACTTACTATTCCTTTCAGAAATGCTGAATATATTGATGCCTATGAAAGCAAATATTCAAGTTCAGCAGCTTGTCCAAATTAAATTAGAAATATTCAAAAAGCTGAGATTTACCTCAGTTGGGTGGCTTGCTGGAGACAAACTAGCACAGAGCCTTATAGACAGGAATGTCAAGAAACCAGGAAGAAAAGCAACATGAAAAGTCTAGTAAAATACAACTCTTGAAAAGGAACCTGTACGTATTGGCTGTGCTCAAACATGACTCAGACAGTGTTCTGTTTTCAGTATTTGGAATATCCTGTTTGCTCAATCTGGACAGATGCAGAGAGGGTTTAATGGTTGCATTAAAGACAGAAAAATGAGACTAATTAATAAAGAAGGTGAAGTATCAGGAAGGAAGCACTTTTTGTTTTCTACTTCATATTTTCTTGCATTTTATTTTTTTATTTAGGATTTTAATCAGTAATAGGTTGAAGAATTATGGGTGGCAGACGGGAAAGTGAAGGTGAGGCCAGGATGAGATCAGCTATGATTGTACTATATGGCAGAGCAGGCTTGGGGGGCTGAAAAGTCTTTTCTGCTCCTAGTTCTTATGTTCTTATTACTAATTTGTTTACTGCACCATCATAGTTTTGGTATGATGAGAGTAATTAATTGTCATCAGGTCTTTACCCTGTGGGGTGTGATAATCTCTCAATCTATCCACTTCTCTAATGTTCTTAAAGTTAATTTTAATAAAATATACATTTCTAAGTGTAAATACGTCAATATATTTTCCACTATCACTAAATATCCTGCAGGTTAATGTAAGTAATTGAATTAATTGGTATACCAACACCAAGCGCTGTTTTTACTATGGCAGCAATATTGTGTGGAAAAAATAAGCAGAGGCTAGGGTTCATTTGAGGTTAGTGGTGGTTTAAACTACTTTGGCAGAGGGATGATGTAAGAGGCAAGGAGGAAGTACAATATGGTGGTGGTACACAACAAGCATAGAAAAAAAATCCAGTCAGTCTGGATGGCAGAGCTTTTATACGGTTAAAGTACAAAGGAGTATGGAAAGGTTGAATTGCATTTATTTTAATGCAAGGAGTGTTATGAGTAAGGCAGATGATTTAACAGTGTTGACTAACATAAGGATATGATATTAATGCTTTCAGAGATATGTTTGAGTGTGGGCAGGAGTGGTAGCTCAGTATTCCAGGGAGATGAGGGAGGTGTTGCTGTGTATAAAAGAGGAAGTAGTGTCGCAATAATGTCAGAGTCAATTAATGCAGTAGAAGGGGCATCAAAGAACATTACAGAACAGGAACAGGCCCTTCTGCTCTCCAAGCCAGCGCTGACACATTTTGCCCTTCCAGGCTAAAACTGTCTTCACTTACAGGACCCGTATCCCTCTGTTCCCTTCCTACTCATGTATTTGTCCAGGTGCTTCTTGAATGTTGCTATTGTGTCTGCTTCCACCCCCACCACCAGCAACACATTCCAGGCTCTCACTGCCCTTTATGTGGAAAAACTTGCCTCATCTCTTTTAAACATCCTCCATCGCACCTTGAACCAGTGTTCGCTAGTAATTGACCCTTCCACCCTGGGAAAAAGGCCTCATACTTTCCACTCTATCCATGCCATTCAAGATCTTATAAACTTCTGTTAGATCACTCCTCAACTTCCTGCATTCCGGTAAAACAAATCTTTCTCCATAGCTAAAATCTTCCATACCAAGCAACATCCTGGCAAACCTTTTTTGTACCCTCTCCAAAGCTTCCATATCCTTCTGATACTGAGCTGAAAATGTGTTGCTGGAAAAGCGCAGCAGGTCAGGCAGCATCCAGGGAAC
>NC_057718.1:105497412-105502348 GCF_004010195.1 Chiloscyllium plagiosum | reverse complement strand
GTTCCCTGGATGCTGCCTGACCTGCTGCGCTTTTCCAGCAACACATTTTCAGCTCTGATCTCCAGCATCTGCAGTCCTCACTTTCTCCTCATATCCTTCTGATAGTGTGGTGACCAGAGCTGTATGCAATATTCCAAGTATGGCTGAACTAAAGTTCTATAAAGCTGCAGCATAACATGCATATCCTTATACAGTGCCACTTCCAATTGAAGGCAAACATGCATCAGCCTTTTTTTACGACCTTATCTACCTGTGATGCCACCTTCAGCTGCACACCCAGATCCCTCTACATATCAATACTCCTAAGGATTCTGCCGTTCACTGTATAATTTCCACCTGTACTTGACCTGCCAAAATGCATCACCTCATCTTTGTCCGGATTAAACTCAATCTGCATTATCTTAGAAGGTTCCTTAACTGAGCCATGTGGGTAGTACCTAACACAAAAAGGGAACAATCACATTGATGGGTATGCACCTTAGACGCCCCAAACTGTCAGGGAGACATAGGAGGAAAGGTGTGGACAAATCTCAGACAAGTGTAAAAATATTAGGAGAGGATTTAAACCTCCTGAATAAAGTCTGGGATGGACAAAGTATGAAAGGCTTAAAATGTATCCAAGAGAAGCTTTAAGCCAATGTGTAGCAAGTCGTACAAGGGAAGGAGTGATGCTCAATTCATTTTAGGGAACAAAGTGATTGGAGCAGTTTGATGATAGTACCCATAACTCAGCAAGATATAGAATCATGAAAAAGGACAAAGATGGACCAAAAATAAAAATTCTGAATTGGGGAAAGGCCAATTTTAGTATAAAAAGGCAGGACCTGGCCAAGGTGGATTGGAACTTTGTACAGTTCTGGTCGCCCTTCCATAAGAAGGATGTTATTAAATCAGGGTGAATAGCCAAGGTCTTTTTTCTAGGATGGGGGAGTCCAAAACTAGAGGCCATAGGTTTAAGGTGAGACGGGAAAGATTTAAAAAGGACTTGCTAGGTAAGTTTTTCACACACACTGAGCTGCCAGAGGAAGTGGTGGAGGCAGGTACACATACAATACTTAAGAGGCATCTGGAAGGACATATGAATAGCAAGAGTTTAGAGGGATATGGGCCAAATGCTGGCAAATGGGCTCAAGTCAGATTGGGATATCTGGTCAATGCAAATGAGTTGGACCAAAGAGTTATATGACTCACTGAATCTGCTTCCAACACCTTTGTAGAAAGATAATTCCAAAGATACTCAGCCCTCTGAGAGGAAAGAAATGTTCACCTTAGTTCTGTTTAAAACAGGCGATCCTGATTATTTAACTGTGATTCCTAGCTCTAGATTCTCCTGTAAGAGGAAACATCTTTCCACATCTTCCCTGTTAAGACCCCTCAGATGTTTCAATCAAGTTGTCTCATACATTTCTGAATTCCAGTGGATACAAGCTTAGCCTGTCCCACATTTCCTTATTAGACAGTCCATTCATTCCAGATATTACTCCAGTAAACCTTCTCTGAACTGCTTTCAACGCATTTACCTCCTTCCTTAAATAATGCAGGTAGTATTCCAGAAGTAGTCTCATCAGCTTCCTGTATAACTGAAGCATAGCCTTGTTACATGCTGCAGTCATTATCATGTTGTTTCTGGGAGCTTGCTGGACCCACAGTGGCTGTATTACTGAATTATCAAAAAAGGTGCTTAATTGACTATAAAGTGCTTCAGTCATCCTAAGGCTATGAAAGGGACAATCTTTCTTTCTCTTTCATATTGACTGTTTAACGCCAACCACATTAGGCCTCAGTGAGGGCTGAAATTCCTTTCTGCCCTGTTTAACTGCTCAGCTTCAGGTGCTACTGAACTTTTCCCTGAACAACTGCCAAAATTCTTCTCTTTGTGCGTGGTAGATTCTGCCTCTGGAGCAGTCATCACCCGAAAGGGAACCTTCCATCCTGTATCCCAACCTGGGAAAATAGGTTTGGGTTGTAGTTAGATCACAACATTGAAGGTGTAAGGCTATGGGTCAAGTGCTGGAAAGTGAGATAGGATAGTGAGGCAGTTGTTTTAGACTGGTGCAGACTCGACTAATTGAATGACTTTTTCCTGTGCTGTAGGCCTTTATGACTGAAGATGCAGCCCTCGATGTCAGCAGCCAATTCCTTCATTCAGAATATTACAACTAAACTTGAAGTTTCCTATCGGAAGGATATTGTGAAACTTGAAAGGGTTCAGAAAAGATTTACAAGGGTGTTGCAAGGGTTGGAGGATTTGAACTACAGGGAGAGACTGAATAGGCTGGGGCTGTTTTCTCTGGAGTGTTGGAGGCTGAGGTGTGACCTTATAGAGGTTTATAAAATCATGAGGGGCATGGATAGGGTAAATAGACAAAGTCTATTTCCTGGGGTAGGGGAGTCTAGAACTAGAGAGCACAAGTTTAGGGTGAGAGGGGAAAGATATAAAAGAGATCTAAGGGGCAACTTTTTCATGCAGAGGGTGGTGGTATGTGTGTGGAATGGGCTGTCAGGAAGTGGTGGAAGCTGGTACAATTACAACATTTAAAAGGCACTTGGATGGGTATATGAATAGGAAGGGTTTGGAGGGATATGGACCAGGTGCTGGCAGGTGGGACTATATTGGGTTGGGATATCTGGTCGGCATGGACAGGTTGGACCGAAGGGTCTGTTTCCATGCTGTACATCTCTATGACTCTATAACTCTGTTCATCTTTATTCTCTTCTTTTGTGGCATTATTCCATGTTTCACACAGTAGTTATCCTCAAAACTCTCAGGGCACTCATGGCTATAACTTTCTACTTCTGTACTAATTAATTATTAGAAGCCCTTTTTGCCGTATGTATCAAACACCTGATCCAAAAAGTTATAATTTACACAAACGATTTAATTCTTTGAGCTAACTTGTTATCTTTGAATTAACCTTTTCCGGTTAGTCTGAGTGTTTTCCCACTCGGCATTCTCTACATCCTTCTTGATGCCAGTCACTCTCCTCTTGTTACCATATGTCCTGGAATTAAAGATCAATCTCCAGGTCACTGCTCAGTACAACCCTGGAGAAAAATCTCAGCATTAATACAAGCTGTTATCTTCGTCGTGTGTTCCTTGAACATTTCACTTTCCAAGATATAAAAATGACGGGATGAACAAAACTCTTTGGCTGACAACCGTGCATCAGACAATTGGGGAAATTAGTCTTTTTTATTACTTTCCCGTCAGTGTCGGAAGGCAGTGCATCACGGGGATTGTGGAGTTGGCTGACCAATGCGGGGTGAGGATGGGAGCTACAAGGTATTGAAATTCCCAGGAATAGATTTGATTACAGCTGGCAGTAACCTATCCCTTACTGTCTTGCCTCCTAATATCGACATCTCCAGATTTTCGTACAAAAAGATGTCCAAGCAGCAAGAACAGGTCATTCACACTCACAAACTGCTCTGTCATTCAGTTAAATCGTGGCTGATCTAATTGTCACCTCAAATCGACATTTCCGCCTATCCCTGATATCCTTTTCCCCTTTTGCTTAACAAGACCCTGTCCACCTCTGCCTTAAACATATTCAGGGACTTCAGCGTTTCCACCACCTTCAGGATTAGTCTTCCCACGCTTCAAGGCACTTTTGAGAGAAAAAAAAAATCACCTCAACTTTGTTTTAAATGTTCGAACCTTGGTTTTAAAACTGCAACCCCTATTTCTAGATTCTCACAGCTTCTCCATATCCCCCTGTCAAGATCTCTCAGGATCTTGTATGTTTCTATGAAGTCACCTCTTTTTCTTCTGAGTGGGTACAGGCCGAATCTGTCCGACCTTTGATCGGAAGAAAACAACGGTTCAACAGCGAGTTAAAGTTTATTAACTATTATTTCACTGGATGCAGGTACCAATGATAACGCCAACGTTTATTGGTGATCTCTCTGAACCGAAATGGGTTTCGAGTTGTTTCCCAGAGACCATGCATTTTTGGTCAGAGTGATAGGTTTCCTTACCTCAGGGCAATAGTGAATGAGTCCCTTGCTGATACCCGCCTGATATATTTGAAAAAGAAACTCTAATCAACCTGTTCAGAGATACAGACCTATGGAGCAAGTAGGATTTAATTCCAGGCCTCCTAGTTCACAGGAACGGCACTACCGCTGTGCCACAAGAACATTGCAGATGTATTTCTGAACTGAATGTTCCCTCCCCACCCCCAAGATGGGATTGAATCTCTGTCTCCCCTTTCTTCATTTGGGCCTTAGATTATCCGTGCATGAGACAATCTTTCATTTAGCCACGTTCAAGTGTTGAGTATTTTCAAGTGAGTCGATCTGGTCAGAATGCTGCCTGGCTCCAAGCTCGGAGTGACTCGACTGCCACCTTTGTGGGCAGATGTATCTAAATTCTGAACTTGTAAATCCAGTCAAAAGCATTAGTCCCGCAGGACAGCCCAGCATGCAGAGAGCTGCTGAGCGGGGTTGTTGTCTCCTGTGTATTCTGCCTGTGCTGGGGGAGCTTGCTGTTGTTTGTAATGGCGCATTCTTGTGTTGCCTCTGAGGATTGACATGGTAACGGTGATGGGGATTGTTGGATTTATCTGAATGCAGCAGCCGTGTGAGTTTAACTCAGAGCCTAGGGCACTGCTGAGGACTAAATGCGAAGAGATTGCACACTCTGTTTGGGAAGTCGAGAGGGGGTTTGTTTCGTTACTTTTGTGGCTTTCCATGTGAAGCTGGTCTGCAGGTTCCCTGTCTCCCCCACCACCCCCAGTGTTTACTTTCCTAATAAGATGGGCGGTCCCTGCCGCTGAGTGACAGCTCCAAGCACTCTCTTCCGCCAGTATCCCTTCCTCCTTCCCTCCCTCTTTTACAGCCTATTCCTCTCTCAGCTCCCTCTCCCAAATATCCCTCTCTCTCAGCTCCCGCTCCCTCTTCCTCTCCCTTTCCCTCCTCTCCCTCTCCCTCCTCT